>NC_035436.2:142776380-143011603 GCF_002127325.2 Helianthus annuus
CAACCCTATCCAACTATCTTCTGGAGAATGGATTTCGACGAGGTCTTATTGATTGCACTCTCTTTATCAAGGAACGAAATGGAGATCTTCTCCTGGTGCAGGTATACGTTGATGATATCATATTTGGTTATACTAATGATTCTTTGTGCAGGCAATTCGAACACATTATGCAGGAAAAGTTCGAGATGAGCGCTACGGGGGAGATGACTTTCTTTCTGGGCCTACAAGTTCAACAAACCGAGTCTGGGATATTCATCCATCAGACTAAATATGTTGGTGACATCTTGAGCCGGTTCCAGATGTCAGATGCAACGCCCATTGGTACCCCACTTCCGCAGAATCACGGGATTACTCCAGATTTGAAGGGTGAAAGCATCAACTCTTCATACTATCGCGCTATGATCGGATCTCTCATGTATCTCACTGCTTCGAGGCCTGACATCATGTATCCAACGTGCCTGCTTGCAAGATATCAAGCCAGCCCGAAGGCCTCTCATCTTTCAGCTGTTAAAAGGATTTTTCGCTATTTGAAGGGATGCCCAGACACCGGTCTTTGGTACCCTAGGGATGATAGCTTTGACTTGACTGCATACAGTGATTCTGATTTCGGTGGTTGCAAAATTGATGGCAAATCAACAACAGCAGGATGTCAATTCTTAGGAAATCGCCTGGTTACGTGGCAGTGCAAGAAGCAAACGTGTGTTGCTACATCAACTTGTGAAGCAGAATACATTGCTGCCTCCAGTTGTTGCTCCCAAGTCTTGTGGATACAACAACAAATGCGCGACTACGGTTTTGAATTCCTATCTACTCCTATTTTTGTTGATAACAATGCTGCCTTACCGATCACTAGAAATCCTGTGCAGCATTCCATGACCAAACACATCGAAATTAAATATCACTTCATACGTGATTGTTTTGACAAAAGATTAATCGATGTCGTTCATATCCCCACCGATCACCAACGTGCCGACCTGTTTACAAAAGCTTTTGATAAATCACGGTTTGATTATCTACTTTTGGTCAATGGCATTAAGGTGATAGCCGAGTAAACTTCTTTGACTAATTGTTTTTGTAAATATTTTCTTTCAAAACTCTAAAAAAAATACAAAAAGATTTTCCTTTTCGTAACCTTTTAGCATTTTAGGGGGAGAAATTTCAAGAAAATACAAAAACATTTAGAAAATTAAAAAAATCCAAAAAGATGTCATTTTGTTCTGTCTTTTCGTTTGAAAAATTCAAAAATTATAAAAAATCTGAAAAATTCAAAAATTCAAAAAAAATTAGAAAACAAAAAATGAGTTTCTTGGAAAAAGAAAGATGATGATATTCACTGGTGTGGTCGGTCAACATGGTCAAAAATGTTAAACAAATGATAAGTATCTCTTCTAACGATGTATCAGTAGGCTCACAATCAAACTAAAATGTGCAAGATGATACAAACCTAACAGACTTCAAGTCAGGTGGGAACCATTCATTGGCATATGGTCTTGGTACCGAAATTTCGTTTGATAGATTGCCGAGGTTCTGAGATATTCGGTCTTTATGCTGCTTATCATCTAGGTATCATGGTTGTATCTTTTACCGAAAAAATAACGGGGACGCAAGTCTAGATCTTCCATGATACCTTACATACGTGTACATATTGCATTCTACCTCAATAAGTGATCAACAATCACATGTCCAAACAAATAAGTGATAAAATATCACATTTATCCGGGAGTCAAGTTCGTCTCTCTGCTGTACGAAAGTACTGACCTGTTCACGGACTTGCTCATGTGCCCTCATGCATCGAAAATCAAGTTCCTCATCAATAAGCGATTCTATCACATTGGGCTTGTTTTCAATCAAAATAAGTGAGTATCTCACATCATATACGGTCAAACAGATGATAATCGGTATACTCACCGGTAAGATGAACTCTCGCGCATACCTTGATACGGGAATGTGTCGTGAGTGGATTCACATCGACTTGTAAGTATAATCCTTACCATAAATCGTATCTCCTAATTGTGATTGCGTTTGGTAAGCTTGAGTTTATGTGGACAACAATACCGATAATCGAGGTAGTATACTTATCCGGGGTTTTAAACAGAAATCAAATCATGTTGACTAAGACCGTAAGTTGGTATGATTCCTTATCCTTGAAACTCGTAAAAAGTTGCACTTGTACAGTTGTTTATTTCTTTCAATTGCTTTTCGTTTAGTTTTCCACGCTTTAAATTTGTTTTTAGTGTAGTTTGTAAGTTCGTTTTTTGATTAAGCCAAAGTTGTAGCTTGGTGTTACTGCCGGAAGCCTGAAACCTACTTCATAAAACGTCCTTGCATTTGAAAACTCAAATAATGGAAATGTGTCAATCTGTTCTGTGAGTAAAAAAATTTTCATGCCTTAGTGTTTTGAAATATGTTGTCGATGAATCAAAAGTTTGATCGACGAAACAGATTGGTATCGATGAAACAGCTTGGTCAAAAGTCAAAGTGTCAACAATTGGTCAAACCAGTTTGGTTATCGACGAAACAGTCTGTTTCGTCGAGGTCATGACGAAACGGAATGGCCCAATCTTTGTTTCGTCGTGGGCTAAGTTAACAAGCCCAAGTCCAAGCCCAACATTCTGTTTCGTCGAGGCCCATTTTCAGTTTCGTCGAGATGTCTGTTTCGCCGAAGGTGAGTCGGTGTATAAGGGTCCCAGTAGTCAGACTTGTGTTCATTTTTCAAACCACTTGATTGTTCATCTTCTCCAAACACTCTTCCATACCCTTTCACCATATCCATTCACCATCACTAAAAATCATCATTTTACCTTCAAAACTCACAAAATTCAAAGGTATAAAAATATCCTGTTCGTGGTTCGATCATTATGAACTGTATGCTTTTGTTTGAAACATCCGAAACCCTTGTTTTCTTAATGATTTCATGATTTAAGCTTGTATTTAGTATGGAATCTTATGAAATCAGATAGATTTAGGGTTTTATGTGTGTATATGTGCCTTGATTTGGGTTTGGGTTCTTGTAACAAAAACAGGGGATGTGGGTTTATTTGTTGTTTGACATGTTTCGGTGGGTTTCGGGTATAACTGATGTCGATGTTACATCTAAGATTGTTTCCTGTTTGTATTGGATGACATAAACATCATATTGTTGCCTTGTATGCTTATTGTTCATCAGTTTAATGGTAAACCCCCAAAATCGACGAACAGAGGAACCCTATGTTGGTGCACTTGTGTCTGTACTTTGTCTGTATTCGGTCACGATGTAAACGATGTCCTGTTCTTGTGTTGTAAGTTGACCAAGTCAACCATCCTCCGGTTTGACTTGGACAACAGTTGGTAAAAGTTGAAAGATGTTCTGTCTCGAAGGATAAGAGATCGAAGGATGATATGGATCCTTCGATCTCATCGAAAGATATGCTTCGAATGGTTAGACCTCGAAAGGTGATCTTTCGAGGTCCCTGCCGATCTTTCGAGTGACTTGTCTTCGATAGATGATCCTTCGGACCATCTATCGGATCCTTCGGACTGCACATCATGAGCTGGGTATAAATACCCATGCAGTGTGTTGTGTTAGACAGTTCTGAGAGTTCACATAGGTGCACACACCGAAAGAGAGAGAGACTTCTTGAGAGCTTTCTGTCCGGAACTCACACACACACTTTGAGAGTTTACATGTTAGATTTGTAAACATTGTGCTTGTAACCGAAACCTTCATTTGCATTAATACAAGTTGTGTTAATCGGTGAACCCGTGTGTGTTTGTGTTTATACTTGCTTAATCCCGGTTTGCTCGCTAGCTTGGATTCCGCACTCGCTAGTGGGTTAGTATAACAAGGTTTGAGGTTCGTCATCCTCCGACAAAAAGGGACCTTCAAGTGGTATCAGAGCTTGGCTCTTTACCTTGTTTAAAACCGGGTTATTCAAGTTTTGGTGTGTTTGGACACTTAGTTTGGATCCCGTTTTTAGTGCTTTTCTTGGTTTTTCTTACATAAAAACGCGTTCTAAACCTTCGGGAGTGTTCAAGTTTGGGTTGGGTAACTTAAAAACTTGTTTTTGAGTGTGTTGGTAATTTCCGGCCATATTCCGGTCAATATTCCGGTGACTGGTTTGAAGATAGGGTCTTCTATTTTGGGTATATCTTATTTCAAAATCAAGGTTGGTAAGGTAGTACAGTCTGACCATACCTTTTTGCCGAAAGTTGACCTCCACCAACCCATCACCTTTTCACCAACCTATCACATCAACGTCAGTTGTGTCAGAACCTCTCGAAAGATATCCTTCGACTTCGAAAGATCATCTTTCGATCAAGGAAGGCTCGAAAGATTATCATCCTTCGAACCATCCTTCGAAGTCTGAAACATATCTTTCGATAAAGGAATCTTTTCGAAAGTCAAGTGTCCGAAAGATAGGGATTTATCTCGAAAGATAAGGATCTTTCAAGTGTGAATCTTTCGAGATTTTGAATCTTTCGAAGCCAGTGCTCGAAAGTCAACAGTGATCTTTCGAACACTGTTGATCATTCGAACTAGTGTGATCTTTCGAAAGTCAGCCATACGAAAGATAAGGATATATACTCGAAAGATAAGGATCTTTCAAATAGTGAATCCTTCGAGCTTGTGAATCTTTCGAAACCATTGTTCGAGATACAACAGTGACCTTTCGAGTACTGTTGATCCTTCGAACAATAGTCGATCTTTCGATTGTGGTCAGTCTATTGTTAACAAGTTTCTGTGATTTCAGATTTTTCGACCAGGATCTTTCGGCTGTGTTATCTTTCGGAATTCTACTTAGCATTTATTTTGCTTATCTATCATGAATCCGAGTTGGTGGAATCCTGCTCCAGATAATGGTGAATATACAAGATCAAATGTCACTCCCTCATGGTGGGGTACACCGGCTCCATACGATGGAAAATACACGAATACAAGGTCATCTCCTTTATGGGCCGAGTCGCCGGTATCGACATCTTCTCAGGGAAATCAATGGGCATTGGTATCGAATCAAACTCCGAGCATTCAAAGTATTCTACTAAGCGAAAGTGAAACAGGAAGTTTGAATCGACCTCCAAAGTTGATGCATTTGAATGAATATCCAGGATGGGTTGAGAGATTTAAAACATATGTTCTTGGTCAAAATACCGAACTGTGGATACGTTTCACCACAGATTTCAATCAAGCCATAGAGGTTGCTGCTTCAGATTCTGCTACGTTTGCTGATCTTCCAGAAGATAAAAAGAAAACCTATGATCTGGAAAAGAAGGCATACGCCATTCTCACTCAGGCGTTGAGCAAGGATATCTACCATCAGTTTGTCAGCTTCAAGACAACAAAGAAGTTATGGGACGGATTGAAAAACAGAGGAGTGGGAAATGCAGCAACACGTCAAATGCGTCATGATCTTCTCAAGAAAGAATTTGAAGGTTTCACTTGTATGGATAAGGAGTCCTTGGGAGATATGACAAGCCGATTTTATCATCTGCTTACGGAATTGGATAATTATAGTGTAGTGACAACTCAAGCTGAAGTTGTGAAGAAGTTTGCTGATGCCTTGCCTCCTCAATGGGGTAGTTTCTTGGAAATCCTGAAGTACAACGGAGTGTTGAGAACCACTAATATCAACGAATTCGTTCAACTTTTGGAAAACAAGGATCAGGAGGAAACATTGAAGGCGAAGAGAGTTCCATTGCCACAGAATCCAGAAATGTACTGTGGAACTTCCAATTCTTCGTCTGCAAGAACCGGTCCACATGCTCCACTTCAAACAGCGTTTGTCACAAGCACAGATTGTTTTGGCAATCCAATACAAGTTCCTGTTAAGCCACCTCCCACCACAGACATGTATGGAAATCCAATACAACCACCTCCTCCTCCGCCTCCTGCTCAACAACAACGTGCATGTTATGGAGGAACATCATCTGCTAGTCAACAATCAAAGTCAGGAACAGTACAGCTCGACACGTCAAGCTTCTCTAAAATCAGTGTGGAAGTAGCTAAGGAACACATGGAGCTGCTTAACACTGTAGTGAGTGCGTACTGTGGGTTAATTGAAGGTCAGATTGGCAATATTAATCTGACACAAGAAGACTACCGGCAGATTGATAAAGAAGAGATGGACTTGATGGACATCAAGTGGGCCTTTGCTAGTGCTGTGAGAAGAGCAAAGGATTGGATGGAAAGTACTGGCAGAACCAGCTTGGAAAGTAAGCGAGACACCAAGTATGGGTTCGATAAGCAAGCTGTAAAGTGCTTCAACTGTGGTGAACGGGGTCACTTTAAACGGGAATGCACAAAGCCAGCTCAACACGGGAATCAAAACCCCTTCAGAAACCAAGGCAACCGGCAGAACAGAAACAATGATCGTACCGTGGTACCCGTCAACAACCAAACCAATCGGGCACTTGCGGTTCAGGTAGATGAAGGTTGTGACTGGTCAATCCAGTTGGGTGGTGATGCTCCCGATGGAACAGCATGTTTTGCTCAGATTGTGAAGGAGCTAGTTCACACCAGTGGTGGAGAATCTTCTGCCAGTGGTGGTGAATCGTCTGAAGATGAAGACTCTTCTGGGTACAGCAGAAGTGTTGATGAAGAATCATCCAATTCTGGTGATGATCATGTGGGTGAGACATCTAATGTTTCGGATGATGCTGACTTTGATGAGCTTTTGGAGGAAGCTGCAGCAGAAATTCAAAGAAGATCTATTTTGGTGGATCAAGCTGCTTATACTTCGTCTTCTCTCCATTCAGCCTTTATGGCTAATGTCGACGGTTCATCAAGTCAGGTATGTGTCGATGAACCCACTGCTGTTAATTGTGATGAATGTACTAGGTTGCATGCTAGATGTGCTGAAATGGAGAAAAGTATGTCTGAGTTGCAAGGCAAACATGATGCTTTACAAGCTAGTTTGTTTGACTTGCAAGACAAACATACTACTGTGAATGAGAATTTGAGTGACTTGCAAAGTAAGCATGACGCTTTGCAAGAAAAATATGATGTGACCTTTCTCCACAATCAGAAATTGACTGTGAACCTTTCCAAATGCACAGAAGCCAATATGTTTTATGAAAACCATGAAAAAGAATTTAAGTCAGTAATTGAAACATTAAAGAAAGATAAAACTGAACTGACTAAAATGGTTTCTAGAAAACAAACTGATATGAATTTGTATATATCTCGCCTTGAGATTATGCAAAAAGAGATGGCTTGTGTGAAAACCGAAAGTGATGCGATCCAACTCAAGCTAGACAGTTATTTGAGCTCTAGCTATGTGTTAGATCACATCATTGATGTTCAGAAGGAAAAGAGAGATGTCACATGCATAGGCTACAAGAAGTGTCCACCACCAGTGAGACATAATTATGATGCCATGCCTGATGAAGAGGACAGGGTATTCTTTGAACCGTCTGTGCCTCTAGATGTTAAGGAGTTTGTTGCAGGACTCGGATACCAAACGGAAGTATCCTCAGATTCAGATATGTCAGCAGATACATTTGTAAGTGCTGAACAGAATCAAGATCCTCCAGTTGTGATTGAGGATGCTGATTCTTCTGATGATGAATCTGATGATGCTGTCCCAGCAAAGTCTGATGCGGTAACCAAAAATGAGGACATACCTCTTGAGAATCACATTCTATGTGATCCCCCTGTACAAACCGCTAAGACTGTTGCAACTGAGTCCTCATCTGCAGAAGAGCCGGAAAGTGTGAATTTGCTGTACACTCTAGTTGGTGATGATAAAATTTACTCAGACAAAGATTTTCCCATTAAGAATGTTAATCAATCCTTAATCTGTAAAGTCTTTGAGAATTCGACGAGTAAGTTCTTGGGAAAGGCAGGACCTAAAGTTACAGTTACACAGTGTCCTCCTATTCCAAAAGCTGAAATCCGAAAACAATTTGGCAACAAGAAATTACCAACAGTGCCAAAACAGCAAAATCACACCAAGCCCAAAGGAAAATCACCGGCTCCAGTCCAAAAGAAGCCAAACCAAAAGAAGAAGAAAAATGTTAACTTTGTGAAATCGACGGGAACAGACAAAATTGAAAAGTTTGAAAATCAATCTAACTTAGATTTTGTCAAGAAAACAATTGTCGAGAAAAGAAATGAACCAAGCAGTTCAAAGCCTAGTACCTCGGGTTCACAAAGTTCAACATCATCGGCTAAGCGATCACATGATTCTTCGGGGTTTGTTGAACGAAGATCATGTTTTGAATGTGGAACCATTGGACATATTATTCGTAATTGTCCATATCTTCATAAACAAAAAGGAAAGTGTTGATGCACTTGTGTCTGTACTTTGTCTGTATTCGGTCTATATGTAAACGATGTCCTTGTCAGTCTTGTAAGTTGACCAAGTCAACCGTCCTCCTGGTTTGACTTGGCCCAACAGTTAGAAAAATGTTTGTGAAGTGTCTGAGTCGAAGGATGAGCAATCGAAGGATTATGTCTATCCTTCGATTGGCTCGAAAGATAAACCACGAAGGATACTGATGGACTTCGAAGGATATGCTATCCTTCGAAGTATATATGGATCCTTCGATGGCCATTGTGGTCGACAGATGGTCCTTCGGACAATCTGTCTAATCCTTCGGTCAGACCTGCTGTGTATGGGTATAAATACCCATGAAGTGTGTTGTTTCAAAGAGACTTGAGAGGCTTGTGAGATAGATGCACACATAGAGAGAGTTTGAGAGCATTCTATCAAAACACACACACACACTAGAGAGTTTGCAAGTTAGATTTGTAAACATTGTGCTTGTAACCGGAACCTTCATTCGTATTAATACAGTGGTGTTAATCGGTGAATCCTTGTGTGTTTGTGTTTATGCTTGTCTCAACCCGGTTTGCTTGCTAGCTTGGATTCCGCACTCGCTAGTGGGTTCGTATAACAAGGTTTGAGGTTCGTCATCCTCCGAAGAGGGACCTACAAGTGGTATCAGAGCTAAGGCTCTTTTCCTTGTTTAAAACCGGGTTTTTGTTCAAATTTTGGGTTGTTTTTCGTCAGATCTGGAAAACTACCAGTCGCTGTGTTCTTGAAGTTCTTGATATCTTCATACTTCGAAAGATATCTTCATACTTCGAATGATCAGTTATTAAGTTCGAAAGATCAACACAAAACTTTGAAAGATCAAAAGAATACCTCGACAGATAAAAACAGTACTTCGAAGGATCATCAAAATTTTCGAAAGGTCAAGCTAAAATTCGAAGGGTCAACTTTTGTTTTTCGAAAGATCATATATCTTTTCGAAGGGTCATCTTGAATTTCGAAGGGTCATCTTGATATTCTTGAAAGATCAACTTTTCATTAAACTTCGAAAGATCAAGATCACTTCAAATTCAAAAGATCAGCATTTGTTCCACATTCCAAGAAAATATCGAAGGATCAATTATTAAAATTTCGAAGGATCACAGCCCATGTACACGGCCCAAGACAAAAATGATGTTTTGTTGATTTGTGTGCGCCGCCCCAAATGACCAACATAATTCGGTTGTTTATTGTTTTGTCTTTGTTCTAGGCCCAAGGCACCTCACAAGTTAAATCATTATAATCACCGCCCAAAAGGACCTACAAAAGGGCTGCCATTTGTTGATTGGTGTTTAAGAAAAAGGCCACAGCCCATGTGTCTCAATTAATGTTGTGTGTGTTCTCGGGTCATGTAACCTCCCCAAGTGACCAATTAAGTCAATTAAGTCACATTAAAAGCACTTCAAATGCACCGGTTAACAAATGAATTTTGTTGTGTGTTGTTGGTGACCACCGCCCAAAGGGACTATTTATTTGTTGATTGGGGAACCGCCCTATTTGACCACTAAAATTGTTGTTTGCTGTTAGTGGTGCAAACCGACCAAGACATTCCACCGCCCAAGAAAATTGTTGATATTTTATCATTGAGAACCGACCATTAATAATTGTTGATATTTTATCATTGAGAACCGACCCAAGTAACAAATTAATTTTGTTGATTGTTGTTTGTATCCACGGCCCAATGCACCGCCCAAGTAGCCAATAAATTTGGTTATTTGTTTTGCAAAGCCCACGTTTAGAAAATCAACTTACGAAAGATCATCTTTCGAGACCGGTTTGGTGTTTGTCTTTCGTGTGATTTTTCGGTTGATCCTTCGACAGTGGAAAATACACGTGTACAAATTTTATCTCCATCAAGGGCCGAATCTTCCACACCATCTCGAATTACTGCAGAAATGGGAACAAACGGTCAATGGGATCCATCCGCGTGGACTACAACATCCTTGGCTCCGCAATCATCTGATACGCAATCATCTGCTTATCAATCTGACATAGATTTCAGGAATGCTTGGATACAGGCTATTGCCCCACGTTCAGCTGCCATGATATCTGCAAATCAGTGGGCATCAGTTACCAATCAAAGGCAAAGTGAACCGAAAATAACAACAGATTGTTTTGGCAATCCAATACAAGTTCCTGTAAAGCCGGCTCCAACCACAGACTTGTATGGAAATCCATTAACCCCAGTTGGTTTACAACACCATCGTTCTACTGTAGAACCATCATCTCTTGATCGAAAGAACAGTAGTCAGACAAAATTGGCGTTGTATGCTGATATTGTCAAAGATGCAAGCAATGGTGAATCCTCGGGAAATGATGACAGTTCTGAACATGACAGAAGTTCAGATGAAGATGTTTCAACTTCAGTTGAGGGTGATACAACTTCAAGTTCAAGCGAAGATGGATCTGAATGTGAATCATCAAGGGAGGTTATTAATTCTGATGCAGAAAGGCCAACACCTGAGAGTAATTCCAGTCAGGTATGTGATTCTAAACCTGATTCTATTTCTGCTGTTGTTGAATGTGCGAAATGTTTAGATTATGCAGAAAAGGAAAGTGAGCTTGAAATTACACTGCAACACAATCAAAAATTGATTGTTGATCTTGCTAAAGCATCTGAAGCTAACTTCTTTTTAGCCAAAAATGAAAAGGAGTTTAAAGAAACAATTAAGTCATTAAAACATGATGTTTCTGAATTACAAAAGGCTGTTTTGAGAAAACAACATGCTAATAATAACTTAATTGACACAATTGAGAAACAAATGGTGGAGTTAGCTACAGCTCGATGCGAGTGTGATGCAATCAAGCAGAAATTGGACAGTTATTCCAATTCCCGCTTTGTTTTGGATCACATCATCAGTGTTCAAAAGAAAAAGGGGGATAAAAATTGTATTGGATACAAAAAATGTCCTCCCCCAATGAGCCACAATTATTCAAAACAGCCTGATGACGAGGATATGCCCCGTTTTGAACCTACTGTGCCACTTGCGCGAGATGACTTTGCTGCAGGCCTCGGGTTCAAAACTGGTACATCTTCCTCGGAACAATCAGCTTCTGAGAATGTTGAAAATTCATCGTGTGAAAAGGAACAGGGTCCTCCCATCATTGAGGATGCTGACTCTTCAGACGATGAATCTGAAGAGAATGAGAAACCACAGCCTAACTCGGTTACACCAGACATTCCAATTGAGAATCACATCTTGTGTGATCCCCCAGTGAAACCGAGTAAGGCTGAAACACCAAAGGCAGTGAAGCCCAGTGTACCTAACAGTGAAAAGAATAACTTGTTGTATACGCTCAAGGGAGACTGCAAAATCTATTCTGACAAAGATTTTCCAATCAAAAATGTAAACAAGATTTAATTGAGAAAGTTTTTGAAGGACGGACTGATAAGTTTTTGGGAAACAAAGGTAACAAAGTGACGGTCACTCAATGTGAACCAATTCCATGTGAGCAAATAAGAAAACAATGTGGAAACCAAAAACTACCAGTTGAGCGGAAACAACAAGTAAATTCTGGAAAGGGTAAGGGCAAGGTACAAGAAAAGAGGGCTCAGAACAAGAATGTTCAAGCACCAAAAGCTCAGTCACCTAAGACTGAACAACCAAGAGTTCAACAACCTAAAGTTGAACAGTCTAAGGCTCCACAACCTAAGGTTGCACAACCTAAAGTTCCACAATCTAAGGTTGAACAATCTAAGGTTCAAAGGGTGCAAAACAAGAGAGCCCCTGTTAAGAAACAAAAACCGATAGTGAAGTTTGTTGGATCAACGGGTACGGACAAACTTGAAACATTTCAAAACAAATCTAACAGTGAATTTGTAAATCAAGTTAGAATTTTGAAACGAAATGATCAAAACAATTATACCCAACATACCAACGGATGTGACTTAGGTCCTAGCACATCTAGATCACAAACTTCAGTGTCTGGTTCTTCGTCTGGTCATCAACACGTTTCTCCGAGGATTGTTGAGCGGAGAATGTGTTTTGAATGTGGTACAATTGGACATATAATTTGAAATTGTCCATATCTTCATAAGTTGAAAGCAAAGGTTGATGATTCCCGTGAACAAAATCATGCCGCCCAAGAGAATAGAAAAGGCAAACAGGGCGAAAACAAGAAAAAGGTTCGGAAGATAAACCTCGTGAAATCAAGAGGGACTGATAAAATTGATACTTCCAAAAACAAATCCAATAAGGATTTTGTTAAACAAAGTAAAATTTTGAAAAGAAACAGTCAAAACAACTATACACAACACACAAACGGTTGTGATATAGGACCAAGTACCTCAAGATCACGAAGTTTATCATCCAGCTATTGCAGTTGTGATACTCCAAGGTTTGTTGAGCGGAGATCATGCTTTGAATGCTGTGAGTATGGACACATCATTAAGAATTGTCCATATCTCACCAAGAGAAAGTCAAAAATTGATGCCCCCCATGGTAACAATTACCATAAAAGATCTGTTTCACCAAAACAGGACCCTCGTCTTGTTAAACAACGAGAAAAGAAACAGAAAAAGAAACAAAGAAAAGAAGTTGAAAAAGTTTTAAAACCGGAGGTCATCCAAACAAAATCTGTTAAATCGGATGTTAAACATGAAAAACAGAAACAGATTTGGATACCAAAACCGGTAACTGTTTCAGGGGGAGCTGCATCAATTCCGAATCATCGGGAAATGGATGTTACAATTCTCGATGATGACGTACGACCCAAGTCTGTGAAGGCTTGGGTCCCCCTCTCCAACTAATCTCTGAATGAGTGTGCAGGATGTTCCAGGAGGAACTATTGATAAGTTTTAGGATTGTTGATAGTGGAGCGTCCATGCACAAGATTGGCGACATAAGGCTCCGAAATATTGGCATATCTAGGAGAATGTTGTTGCCATTGATGGAGAAAGAGGAAAGGAAAAAGAAAAGAAGACAAAAATGTGGCTGAATGAAGTTGCAAAATTCGACCAGGTGAAGAATGTGCCAAAATTTTGGTCGTTATGGTTTTTGATCAGGTCCTCAGGAAAGAATACAATGAAATGTGTGCAGAAGCCTTGGCATGGATTGAACATCCGCACATCATTTCTGAAAGAGAAAGTCAAAGACCTTCGCTGGTGCAATATGGAAGGCCAGCCGGAACCAAAGGTTTTTGATCATGTTGCTGTGAAACGATTCTTCAGTAGCTACAAAATCGACTTTGAAATCCACACCGGGTGGATATCAAGTTCGGGAGAGCACTCAGATTCCTTGCAATGCACGAAGCAGTTGCAGGATACGGTTTTGAACTTCTAATCTCTCTTATGCTTGTCGATATTTAAGCTACTTCATGAATTATTATCATCTCAAACAGCACTCTTTGGCCTGACAAATTGATCTCGAATATCACCTCACACGTGATTGTTTCTCTATGAAACTCGTCAATGTTGTCATGGTCCGCACCGTTTTCCGACGTGCCAACTCATTTTCCCAAAATTCGATGAAATCATTTCTGATTAAAATCTTAATTTTGGCAAACGGCATTAAGGTCAAGCAAGAGTAAAACCAACATCGGAAAATCATTTTTGTAAATATCTTTGTGTTTTTCAATTTATCTTATTTTGTTGATTTTAGGGGGAGTAAATCCAAATCCAAAAATCTGAAAATCCAAAAAACATCGAAAAATTTCAAAAACACAAAAACAATAGAAAAGCAAAAATGAGTTTCCTGGCGAGCAAAAGAGAAAATGATAGTACATCAGTGGTCTATCCAAACCTATTTAAATCTTAAACGAAAAATGATAAGCAGCTCTATATAAGATGTATCGGTAGGCTCACAATCATTTTAAAGTGTGCAGGGTGATATAAATCTTAAACCGACTGAAGACCAGGTGGGAACCATTCATTGGCATATGGTCTTAGTACCGAAATTTCGTTTGATAGATTGCCGAGGTTCTGAGATATTCGGTCTTTATGCTGCTTATCATCTGGGTATCATGGTTGTATCTTTTACCGAAAAATAACGGGGACGCAAGTCTATATCTTCCATGATACTATACATACGTGTACATAATATATATTGCATTCGACCTCAATAAGTGATAAACAATCACATGTCCCTCAAATAAGTGATAAAATATCACATTTATCCGGGAGTCAAGTTCGTCTCTCTGCTGTACGAAAGTACTGACCTATTCACGGACTTGCTCCTGTGCCCTCATGCATCGAAAATCAAGTTCCTCATCAATAAGTGATTCTATCACATAGGGCTTGTTTTCAAATCAAAATAAGTGAGAATCTCACATCATATACGGTCAAACAGATGATAATCGGTATACTCACCGGTAAGATGAACTCTCGTGCATACCTTGATACGGGAATGTGTCGTGATGTGGATGAACACCGGTCGGTAAGTATAAATCATACATTAACGTATCCTCTAAACATGATTACATATGATAAGTTGAGCTTAAGTGGACAACAATACCGATAATTGTTATAGGATGCTTATCTTAATGTTAACTAATTGAACAACAAGAGTGTTTTGGCATGACCGTACACTGATATGATTCTCTTACCCTCGAAACTCGCAAAAAGAAAGTATGTATATATTTATTTACTGCTTTCAGTATTTACATTTAGAAAAGTCAAAAATCCCAAAAAGATTTTAGGTGTGTTTTAATTTAAACTTTATAAAAGCCAAAAAGATTTTATTTCTATTTTAATTTCGATCGTACGATGTTGGAACTCGAGTCTTCGTTGCCTGAAACCTGAACGAAAACCGAAATGACTAAATCTTCATAAACGGTCGAAATTTGCAGATTTTGAAAGTTAGAAACTGAAATTGATAAATTTATTAAACTTTCAAACTGTCGGACGGTGTTTGATTGTGACATGGTTATCCGTGTGTTTATGATTAACTATATTCCAAGCAGTTGTTCTCATTACGCGTTTAGATTTCTTGCATGTGCAGATTCTAAAGGCTAGGAGAACATGGTCGATGACAAAGCTTTGGAATGAAGACACGACATGAAGGCACTCAAATGATGAAGATAATCGAGTTGCCGCTGGCCATCGTCAACACCACAAGGATCTCACTTCATAAAGATAAAGTATTTCACGAGCATAACTCAAGGGGGAGCTTATGTTAAGGGGGAGTTTGTTAACACACTTCCTACATGATACGGGTAGTTTGTTGATACACTCTCTGCTTTCAATACGTGAAGACTTTGAAGATCCTCCGACATTGAAGACTTGAAAGGACATCAGAGTTTTGAGAACTCGAAGACCAAAGACCATCGAAGTTCGAGATGAGTCTACAACTATGGAGAATAAAGACAAAGCTACAGCCAAGGGGGAGTTTGTTGATGCACTTGTGTCTGTACTTTGTCTGTATTCGGTCTATATGTAAACGATGTCCTTGTCAGTCTTGTAAGTTGACCAAGTCAACCGTCCTCCTGGTTTGACTTGGCCCAACAGTTAGAAAAATGTTTGTGAAGTGTCTGAGTCGAAGGATGAGCAATCGAAGGATTATGTCTATCCTTCGATTGGCTCGAAAGATAAACCACGAAGGATACTGATGGACTTCGAAGGATATGCTATCCTTCGAAGTATATATGGATCCTTCGATGGCCATTGTGGTCGACAGATGGTCCTTCGGACAATCTGTCTAATCCTTCGGTCAGACCTGCTGTGTATGGGTATAAATACCCATGAAGTGTGTTGTTTCAAAGAGACTTGAGAGGCTTGTGAGATAGATGCACACATAGAGAGAGTTTGAGAGCATTCTATCAAAACACACACACACACTAGAGAGTTTGCAAGTTAGATTTGTAAACATTGTGCTTGTAACCGGAACCTTCATTCGTATTAATACAGTGGTGTTAATCGGTGAATCCTTGTGTGTTTGTGTTTATGCTTGTCTCAACCCGGTTTGCTTGCTAGCTTGGATTCCGCACTCGCTAGTGGGTTCGTATAACAAGGTTTGAGGTTCGTCATCCTCCGAAGAGGGACCTACAGAAAGGTTGATGATCCTCGTGGCAAGACTGATCGTAAGCCATCTGTTTCCACAAAACAAGATCCCCGACTTGTAAAAGAAAGGGAAAAGAAACAGAAACGCCAACAGGTCAAAAAGATTGAAAAAGCAATTAAAATCGATGAGGTTCAAAAACAATCTGTTGCTGTAAAACCAGAAAATTCTAAAACTTCAAACAATCAGGAAGTTAAAATTTTAAAGAAAGACTCTGGTAAAACAAAACAGACATGGAAACCTAAATCGGTTACTGAATCAGGGGGACCATCACAATTCACCAACCATCAAAGACAAGAAGTTATTGTCATTGATGAAAATGGAAGACCCAAGACCACAATGGCTTGGGTCCCCATCTCCAACTAATAATTTGAGTTCATGTGCAGGGTGCTTCAGGAGGAACTATCAGTAGTCATTGGATTGTTGATAGTGGGGCATCCAGGCACATGACAGGCGACATGAAGCTTCTCTACGACGTTAAATCTATTAGAGGAGGTTATGTTGCTTTTGCTGGAGATAAAGGTGGATATATAACGGGTGAAGGAATGATATCTAACGGGATTGTCAGCTTTGACAAGATCAATTTTGTGCAACAACTTGATCACAATCTTCTCAGTGTTTCTCAAATCTGTGACAAGAAATTTTCAGTACACTTTGATGCTAATGGATGTTATGTGCTGAAACCCGGCTTCAAAATTCCAAAAGAATGGATTCTCTTGTCGGCTCCAAGGATAAATGATTTGTAC
The DNA here is from genome assembly GCF_002127325.2 of Helianthus annuus. NCBI lineage: Eukaryota > Viridiplantae > Streptophyta > Magnoliopsida > Asterales > Asteraceae > Helianthus > Helianthus annuus. The sequence continues at coordinate 142,793,412 of NC_035436.2, forward strand.
GTCCTTGACATGAGCCAAGCTATTACTACGTCTGCACAAGCAACTTGTTTCGTTTCCAAAGCCACAGAAAAAGACACTATCTCTTGGCACAGACGAATGGGTCACATTCACTTACGAAAAATGAATCATTTGGTTTCAAATGAACTGGTGAATGGTGTTCCCCTCAAAAATTTCCATCTTCAAGACGTCTGTGTTTCGTGCCAGAAAGGAAAACAAACAAAGAAGAAGCACCCTACAAAGAAGATCAACACAGTGGCAGTTCCTCTTGAACGTTTGCACATGGATTTGTTTGGTCCTGTCAAGCACAAGAGTATTCGAGGTGATCAATACTGCCTCGTGGTTACTGATGATTATTCAAGATTTTCTTGGGTTGCGTTCATGGCACACAAGAGTGAAACCTTTGGCATTATCAAAAACTTGATCATTCAGATTGAGAATTTGTATAAGTTGAAGGTTAGGCGGATACGTAGCGACAATGGTACTGAATTTAAGAATCATTCCATGGCGGAGTTCTGCACTTCAAAGGGTATTCTTCATGAGTTTAGTGCAGCTTATACTCCTCAACAGAATGGTGTCGCTGAACGTAAGAACCGCACATTGATCGAGACTGCTAGGACAATGTTGGTAGAGTCACAGTTGCCCATTCCATTCTGGACTGAAGCTGTGGCCTCTGCATGTTACACATTGAACAGAGTCCTTACAGTCAAAAGACACAACAAGACCTGCTTTGAGCTTCTTCAAAAACGGAAACCAGATTTGTCTTATCTAGAACCGTTTGGAGCTCCATGCACAATCATCGATCCTAATGGAAAGTTTGGGGCAAGAGCAATTGATGGATACTTTCTTGGGTATGCCACCCCTAACTTACGAGTCTGGAATCTAGAGACTAAAAGGGTCGAGGAGTGGTCTGAGGTCAGAGTACAACGGCACACTTTGCCAGTCAAAAATCCGGGTCAACCTTGGATGTTTGAGTATGATGACTTTTTCAATTCGATCAATGTTGAAGCCGTTGAAGAAAATGCTGCGGCTAGGATGTTTTTCGAGAGTGACAATGCAACAGTTTCACCGGTGGTTCGTCCGATTCTTGTTAATCAAGAACCATCTTCTTCGGTGAACAATAATACTCTCAACAATGAGGATTTTCATGATGCAAACGAATTGAACGAATCTTCAGAGGATGATGAATTTCTAGATGCAGATCAGGAAGCTCCTACAACAGCAGTTCATGGTACTTCAGAGGGTACTCCTCCAGTAGATGCCCATAGAACAGCTGAGGCTACTGCATCATCCTCTTCGTCAATTCCGGGTCTTGAATTGGTTGTTGATCTAAATCTTAACAACCTGGGTATAAATGTTCCAGTTCCAGATAATCCAGAAACAAGGATTCATAATACCCATCCTCAACAAAACATCATTGGAAATGTTTAAAGTGGCGCACAAACAAGAAACATGTTGCGAAACAACAACAATGCAGGCTTGTATGCAGCTATTCGAGAATCCGGGCAACAAAACGATTGGTCTTTCGCGTGTTATGTCTCACAGGAAGAACCAAGAACGTGGAAAGAAGCCTTAAAAGATAGCGCTTGGGTTGAAGCAATGCAGGAAGAACTGCAACAATTCCAGAAGCTGGGTGTCTGGAAACTCGTAGAGAAACCTGCTGGATACAAGAAGATTGGTACCCGTTGGGTTTTCAAATGCAAAAAGGATGACCGCGGAGTTGTTATCCGAAACAAAGCTCGTTTAGTCGTTCAAGGTTTTCGTCAGATTGAAGGGATCGACTACAACGAAGTCTATGCACCTGTTGCACGTCTCGAAGCAATTCGAATCTTTCTAGCCTATGCGTCCTTCAAAGGATTCAAGGTTTATCAGATGGACGTGAAAAGTGCATTCTTACATGGTGTGGTTGAAGAAGAGGTGTACGTCGAACAGCCTCCAGGTTTTGAAGATCCTATCCATCCCGATCGGGTTTGGTTGCTTAACAAAGCTCTTTATGGTCTTCATCAAGCACCGCGAGCTTGGTATGCAACCTTATCTCACTATCTGCTGGAGAACGGTTTTCGTAGAGGTCTTATCGACTGTACTCTTTTCATCAAAGAACAAGATGGAGATCTTCTTCTGGTACAGGTATACGTTGATGACATTATTTTTGGTTCTACTAATGATGTCTTGTGTAGGGAATTCGAGCGCATTATGCAGGATAAATTCGAGATGAGTGCTATGGGGGAAATGACTTTCTTCTTGGGCCTACAAGTTCAACAAACAGAGTCTGGGATATTCATCCATCAGACTAAATATGTTGGTGACATCTTGAGCCGGTTCCAGATGTCTGATGCAACGCCCATTGGTACCCCATTGCCAACCAATCACGGAATTACTCCTGACTTGAAGGGAGAAGCTGTTAGCCCTTCAAACTACCGCGCTATGATTGGATCTCTTATGTACCTCACAGCATCAAGGCCAGACATAATGTACCCAACGTGCCTGCTTGCTAGATATCAAGTTAACCCGAAGGCCTCACATCTTGCTGCTGTTAAAAGGATTTTTCGTTATTTGAAGGCGTACCCTGACACCGGTCTGTGGTACCCTAGGGATAATAACTTTGAATTGGTAGCTTTCAGTGATTCTGATTTTGGCGGATGCAAAATCGACGGTAAATCCACAACGGCTGGATGTCAGTTCTTAGGAAATCGCCTAGTCACATGGCAGTGCAAGAAGCAGACGTGTGTAGCTACATCAACATGCGAAGCTGAATACATTGCTGCCTCAAGTTGTTGCTCCCAAGTTCTTTGGATTCAACAACAAATGCGGGACTACGGTTTTGAATTCCTAACTACTCCTATTTACGTTGATAATTCTGCTGCTTTAGATATCACTAGAAATCCTGTGCAGCATTCAAAGACCAAACACATCGAAATCAAATATCACTTCATACGTGATTGCTTTGAGAAAAGGCTAATCGATGTTGTTAAGGTCCACACCGATGACCAACGTGCCGACTTATTTACCAAAGCTTTTGACAAATCAAGATTTGACTTTTTATTATTGGTAAACGGCATTAAGGTCAAGCAAGAGTAAAACCAACATCGGAAAATCATTTTTGTAAATACCTTTGTGTTTTAAATTTGTCTTAGTTTATTGATTTTAGGGGGAGTAAATTCAAAAATCTGAAAATCCAAAAACATCGAAAAATTCAAAAACACAAAAACAATAGAAAAACAAAAATGAGTTTCCTGGCGAGCAAAAGAGAAAATGATAGTACATCAGTGGTCTATCCAAACCTCTTTAAACCTTAAATGAAAAACGATAAGCAGCTCTATATAAGATGTATCGGTAGGCTCACAATCATTTTAAAGTGTGCAGGGTGATATAAATCTTAATCGACTGAAGACCAGGTGGGAACCATTCATTGGCATATGGTCTTAGTACCGAAATTTCGTTTGATAGATTGCCGAGGTTCTGAGATATTCGGTCTTTATGCTGCTTATCATCTGGGTATCATGGTTGTATCTTTTACCGAAAAATAACGGGGACGCAAGTCTAGATCTTCCATGATACTATACATACGTGTACATATTACATACTGCATTCGACCTCAATAAGTGATAAAAATATCACATCTATCCGGGTGTCAAGTTCGTCTCTCTGCTGTACGGAAGTACTGACCTGTTCACGGACTTGCACCTGTGCCCTCATGCATATGAAAATCAAGTTCCTCATCAATAAGTGATTACATCACATAGGACTTGTTTTCAAATCAAAATAAGTGAGTATCTCACAATTTATACGGTCAAACAGATGATAATCGGTATACTCACCGGTAAGATGAACTCTCGTGCATACCTTGATACGGGAATGTGTCGTGATGTGGATGAACACCGGTCGGTAAGTATAAATCATACCTTAACGTATCCCCTCGCCATGATTACATCTGATAAGTTGAGTGTAAGTGGACAACAATACCGATAATTGTTATAGGATGCTTATCTTAATGTTAATTAACTGAACAACAAGAGTGTTTTGGCATGACCGTACACTGATATGATTCTCTTACCCTCGAAACTCGCAAAAAGAATGTCTGTAAATATTTATTTACTGCTTAACTTTTATTGTTCCTTTTAAACAGTTTCATCGTTTGGTGCATATCAGCACGACATTAGCGGTGATGTCGTTTGATAACACTCAAAGGATTTTAAATTGTTGTCTTTTAATTTCAAAAATACCAAAAAGATTTTAGGCGTGTTTTAATATAAACTTTATAAAAGCCAAAAAGATTTTATTTCTGCTTTATTTTCGATCGTACGATGTTGGAGCTCGAGTCTTCGTTACCTGAAACCTGACTGAAAACCGAACTGACTAAATCTTCATAAACGGTCAAAATTTGCAGATTTTGAAAGTTAGAATTTAAAATTGATAAATTTATTAAACTTTCAAACTGTCGGACGGTGTTTGATTTTGGCATGGTCACTCGTGTGTCATTTGTTTACACTATTCCAAGCAGTTGTTCTCATTACGCGTTTAGATTTCTTGCATGTGCAGATTCTAAAGGCTAGGAGAACATGGTCGATGACAAGCATTGGAATGAAGACATGACGAGAAGGCGCTCAAAAGATGAAGATGATCGAGTTGCCGCTGGCCATCATCAACACCACAAGGATCTCACTTCATAAAGATAAAGTCTTTTCACGAGCATAACTCAAGGGGGAGCTTATGTTAAGGGGGAGTTTGTCAACACACTTCCTACATGATACGGGTAGTTTGTTGATACACTCTCTGCTTTCAAGACGTGAAGACTTTGAAGATCCTCCGACTTTGAAGACTTGAAAGGACATCAGAGTTTTGAGAACTCGAAGACCCAAGACCGTCGAAGTTCGAGACGAGTCTACAACTATAGAAGATAAAGACAAAGCTACAGCCAAGGGGGAGTTTGTTGGTGCACTTGTGTCTGTACTTTGTCTGTATTCGGTCACGATGTAAACGATGTCCTGTTCTTGTGTTGTAAGTTGACCAAGTCAACCATCCTCCGGTTTGACTTGGACAACAGTTGGTAAAAGTTGAAAGATGTTCTGTCTCGAAGGATAAGAGATCGAAGGATGATATGGATCCTTCGATCTCATCGAAAGATATGCTTCGAATGGTTAGACCTCGAAAGGTGATCTTTCGAGGTCCCTGCCGATCTTTCGAGTGACTTGTCTTCGATAGATGATCCTTCGGACCATCTATCGGATCCTTCGGACTGCACATCATGAGCTGGGTATAAATACCCATGCAGTGTGTTGTGTTAGACAGTTCTGAGAGTTCACATAGGTGCACACACCGAAAGAGAGAGAGACTTCTTGAGAGCTTTCTGTCCGGAACTCACACACACACTTTGAGAGTTTACATGTTAGATTTGTAAACATTGTGCTTGTAACCGAAACCTTCATTTGCATTAATACAAGTTGTGTTAATCGGTGAACCCGTGTGTGTTTGTGTTTATACTTGCTTAATCCCGGTTTGCTCGCTAGCTTGGATTCCGCACTCGCTAGTGGGTTAGTATAACAAGGTTTGAGGTTCGTCATCCTCCGACAAAAAGGGACCTTCACCCTAACTGTTCAAAAACCCCATTCATGGCGAATCAGACAGTCGGTGAAATAGGCCATCGACGAAACGGAATGGTCCGTTTCGTCAAGCAACTGGTCAACGAAACAAAGTGATTCGTTTCGTCGAGGAACTGATCGACGAAATGGAATGGTCAACAAAACGGACCCTGGTCAACAATCAAATCCCGTTTCGTCGTACCCCATTCTGTTTCGTCGAATGATGTCTGTTTCGTCGTCAATGCCTTAGTGAAATTTTCAGTTTGATGCTTGTTCACAGAACATCTGTAACTTTGTGGTTAATGTCCATGTGATGTTCAAATATGTTTGTATATAAGTCTAATACACTTGTTGTGACATTATGACTTATTGTGGACGTTTTCATATACAGATGGCACCAAAAGAGAGCACACGGAAACGCGCAACAAAGAAGGAGAACAAGACGGAAGAGGAGATTATGTCTGAGAAGCGTCATAATTAAATCGCTTATATGGACCCGGAAGAAAAGCTGGCTGAACTGAAAGATATCACGAAATGGATCAGGGAGTCGCGGATAAATTATTTTGTCACTTTCTCGACGCCGGTTTACAAGTCTCTTATCAAAGCGTTCTGGGATTCCGCAAGCGTTGTGCAAGTGGATGGAAAGGATGTTATTAGGGGCCGTGTGAACGATTTGGATGTGATAGTCTCTCCGGATATTCTGAACGAAGTGTTACAACTACAAGACCATCCAGACGCTCCAGATTCTATTCCTATCATTTGTACACGAGGCTGCTTGCTACGTATGAAGTGTACTAGAGACATCTTCAGCACTCAAATCAACAAGGGTGATCTGCCGTTATGCTACAAGTTTCTGCTACATGTTCTCATTCAGTGTCTCAGCAATAGACGTGCCGGATACGATATGGCTGGCAATGATCTAGTTGGTTTTATGGTGGCGTTGGTGCTAAACAAACCGTTTAGCATCTCAAAGTACATTTTCGCCAATATGAAGGAAAACATGACGAGGACTGGAAGTAGAACAACCGGGAACAAGTTCTGGATGTATCCGCGGTTTCTTCAAATGATCATGAATATTCAACATCCTGGTCTTCCTAAAGCCGACAACGACATTCTGAAGATAGAGGCAATGAACTTCAATTCCTTGAGGATAATCAAGAACCTTGCAGCCAAAAGATACAGAGAAAGCGATCCTCCAAGGAAGTTATTCGGTGCACTAGGAAACACTGATTACGTTGCTCCTGAAGAAAATAAATGGCGTCACGATGACAGCCAATCCGATGACGAAGAGCCGGAGTTGAAAAGAAGAATGAGTGAAAAGTTTGGTCCAGATCCAGTTGATTCGGAGAGTGATTGTGATGATGAAGGTGATGATGGTGGCGATACAGGTGTCGTTGGTGCATCTAGTGTTTGAACTACTGGTGGTACATTAGCAGGTGGTACATCAGCGGGTGGTGCATCAGCAGGTAATACCTCAGCCGGTGGCGATAACGAGGCTGATTCTGATTCTGATGATGATCATCTAATCGAGCCTGGATACGAAATGTATCTCGATGAACGTGGTGTTAAAAGATACAGGAAGATTCGACAGGAAGATGATCCAGAATAAGTTCCTTCTGATTCTGAAGCGGAACGTTTAAAGAAAAGGAAAGCAGAGAAAGCTGCTGAACATCAGAAGAAGAAGAAAGCTCGAAGATACTTGAGTACCTCTGCTCGGGAATCTGTTCCTCAAGAACCAGTTCAAGAACCTCCTTTGGTATCTTCAGCTCCTGAAACTCAAACAGTATCTCCTCAGGCTCTTCCACAAAGATCAATGGCTGAAGCAATTAGAGCAACTACTTCTCAGCCTAGTGCTGGCCGTCAAAGGATATTCTCGGAAATGTCTCAAGACGAGAAGAATAACTTCCTATTCATGAAACTTGAAGTGGCTGCAGATCGTATTCAGAGACACACTGATTTCATTGGGATCACGAAAAATGATCAGATCAGCCATCAAGTGGACATAGATCAGTTGAAGTCCACTGTTGGTGAACAACAAGCTGTAATACAACGCCAATAAGTTGAGTTTGATCAACTTAAAGCTGAAAACGCCCGCTTGAAAGCTGCAGACGAAGAGAGACAGAGAAGTAGTTCTATACTTCAAAAGTTGGCTGAAGATCTTAAAGGAAGATGTGACTACATGAAAGAGGGGTACGACTCACGAAATACAACGATACTGGAGGGAGCTAAGAAGATAAATGCAGGCTATGAGTTTCTTCGAAGTCGGGTTGCTACTCTGTGGGAGGATCGATGTAAGGAACAAAAAATCATGAAGAAAAAGGATGATGATCCTGAAGATCAAGGGAATCCTGATCCTTCTACTACATCACAGCAGCCGACAGCAGCTACATCTTCTGCAATTGTTGTTGTACAGCCGCAAGCAATCGAATCTACTCAAGGAACCTCTTCTGTAACAGTTGAAGAAGAACAACAGATTGAAGGTACATCTTCTGTTCCTAGCAGTGCTGATCTTGCATTGCAGGTTATTCATCCATTCACTAGGGAATTGCTTGAAGAAGGTGAAATTGTCGAGGATCTCTCACAACAGCAATTGATTACTCTAAATGCAATGAGAGATATTGATGACGATGAGATTGAAAAGATGCCTAGTGAGCCGGAATCTACTAATGTTGAAAACATTGAAGAAATTGTCTTCGAGGGAAATGTGAAGAAGTCTTCGTATGTTCGACAAGATGGAACTGAATTCGCCCCATTTGATGAAGATTGGCTAAAGGAAAATGTAGAAAACATTGATGAACATCTAAAGAACCGTGATACATCAGAAAATGCCACGGATGCGTTCTCCGCGTGGCGCCAACGGTTCTTGTCAAAGGTTTCCAAGCCCGTGCCAGAGGCTGCTCAAGTTGACTACTTACGGTTTAAGAAAGCGAAGCCTAGTGGGCGAATCCTATGTTGGATGTTTGTGAAGGAAATACATTGCGTCGCCATTAAGCGGGAGTTTGGAATCCAGTACTTTCGGTCGTTGCTGAGCATTCTATCTTTGCCATTTTATGATGTGGTCGCATTGACAAAGATAGAGCTCATAAATTGCTCAAAATATGATGGTGCAACGTTATTCGAGCGACTGATTAAGTTGAACAAGAAGTCTGGGTGGAAGGACAAGTCGTACAAGCCTCAGTTCCCCATTTATCAACAAATCAAGTTTACGCTTGATCCGACAACCAACACTGGCAGATACAAGCTTGTTTATGAGCCAGCGAAAGTGGTGGACAAGATACCCTTGATGCCAATGAGGCATGACTTTCTTGGAGAAATGCGATTATGGTGTTATGATTCCGACACACACGAGGCAGTGATCGTTTTTAATGGCGATCAAGAAAATTTCAGGATGCTGGATCCGATGTGGATTGTTAACATGTCCGCATCTGACATCAACAAGTTATATCGGCATGACGTTTTCTATGAAGACAAGGACGCGCATCAGGCGTTGAAATTTTAGCGCGTCGCTTGTTTTTGCTATTACCGGGGAATACATGCAGGCAGTTCGTGGTCCGAACGACACTGAAGAAAGAAGATTTGAAGACCGAAGACGAGTAACAGACAAGGGGGAGTTTGTTGATGCACTTTTGTGTCTGTCACTAGTCTTGTAATTACGATGTATTTTGTACGGTCTTTTATCGTTTATCGAGTCTGTATTTGCCGTCGACCAAGTCGGATATCCTCCTATACGCTTGTGTCCGACTTGTTTGTCTCCTTTTGTTATGTAATGATCTATGAACAATGCATGTTGCATGTAAGGGTATTTCTGTCTTTATGTTTTGTGTTTGTTTGTGGTTTGTTGCAACTGTCTGTTTGCAGCAAACATGTCACAAAATGCAACCTTCGACGAAACACCTTGTGTTTCGTCGAACACTTATCGACGAAACAGGCTGTGATCATACCTTTTTGTTTCCTCATGATCAGCGACGAAACAGAATTGTTTCGTCGTCTGATGCGCTTCTCATGGCCCAGTGTATTGGCCCAGATCTCTTTCGTCGACCCAAGTTTGGTTTCGTCGAATCCCTGGCCAGGCTGCTATATATAGACACATTCTGTTTCGTTTAGACTTAGAGATGAGAGCATACCCAAAAAGTCATTCTGTCTAGACTGTGTTTGTATCAGTTGGATTTCTCATCCGTTTAATCAATCTCTTGTGTTTCATTGGTTAAACCATTGTTATTACTGCTTTGTATGTTTGATTTGGCTTAGTTACGTGGATTCCGCACACGTGACTTTGTTTGCTATAAACAAGGATTTGGTTGTGTAAATCGATCCTCTGATTTCGGGACCTACAGCACCACATCACCATGACATCATCATGATGATGTCATGTAGAAGAAAATGCATGCAAATATTGAAGCTATTTGTGCATTCAGTTCCGATATCATCATTGGGCCAATCATACCTTCTTGTCTGGGTCGTGAATTGATGTTGGGCTGCAACTAAACTTGGGCCAGACTACAAACGACGAAAGTTAATACATGTCGACGAAACAAGGTGTGTTTCGTCGACTTTATCATGGCCTCATCTGTTTCGTCGACTTTGAAGTGTTTCGCCGACGACAACCATTTCGCCGAGTCCGTATTTAGTTTCGTTATGGTCTGTGTGTCTGTGACAGAACTGAGTGAAAAGCTAGAGAGAGACTGTAGAGAGAGAAAGTTCCGGTGAGCTTTGTATTTGTCGAATATTCTACCGAAACTTTGTCGTAATCAATACACGTAATTGTTAATCGTTGATATCTTTGCGTATTGTTCACTCTCTTGCTCGGTTTGTGTCGTAACGGGGATTCCGCACTCGTTTTGGCACCCGAAACAAGAAATCATTGTCGTCCGACGATCCGCAAACGGACCTACACCTGTTTCACACGACCTGGTCCAGGTCGCACGACCTGGTCCAGTCCGCACGAACTGGTCACTTCGTGTGAAGTGGTTGGTTCCGGTCTGTTTCCCATTTTTCTCGTACTACGTGTCTTGGTCTATCTATTCTATTACATGACTCGATATAATACGAAGTCAACAGACATATGCACTAACATCAGCATACAAAGTAATCTAATCTAATCTATTCGAACAACATCAGACACAAAAACTGCACCAACACAAGTATGGTTACAAAAGTCGTTAGACGCTCCCTAGTCGGAGGTGAGAGTACTCAGGAAGTACTCGGCCTAGGAAGAGAGTACTCGGGGAGTATTCGACCTAGGCAGAGAGTATTCGACCTACTCAAGGGGTACTCGGCCTCTGAGACCTTGTTTTACAACCAATGTGCAAGAGAACTTGTGGAAATGAAAGAAGTCCATACTCAACCCTGCATGGTAGTACCAGTCAAAGACCAAGAAAGTGTTAACGTTAGATAAGAAAAATGTGGTTGTTCAAGAGATGGAGGGGATAGTGGACATGGAAATGACGATGGTGGTGAAGGCGGAGATGATCAGGGCAGACATGGAAAAGACCATGGAGCTGAAGGCAGAGATGAGAGGGGTTATGGAAAAGATTAAGGTGGTGTATATAAACTGTAACACAACTGAAAGTGCTACAGAAACTTGTTTCACAAACCAAATCACAGCCAAACTGCTTTGATATATCAAAATTAAAACAAAACCATTTCAATTTAAAATCCAAAAATAAGATCTCAGATATTTGTAAATCATATTTATGTGCATTTAAAAGTAAAAGCATCTATAAATAAGCAGACTTTGACTCTCCCATTTCCAAGATCAATTTCCCCACATTTAAACGAAATAAAATGAAAAGAAGTCTTCTTTAATGTTGATCAAACAACAACACGACTGGAGATCACCTGCCATCTGCCAAGACACAAGTATTGGTTAAATTATTTTCTCATATGATTAAAGGTCATCATAGATAAACTTGCAATATTGCTAGAAAAAAAAGAGGCTTGATTATACACACCTGTAAGTTAGAGGGCATCATAAAAGTAAAGCCTGTGGAGGCCCCTGGGGGTGATCCTGTGCCGACAAATAGGACATTTGTCTCCTGTTGAAAGGGAACTTTTTATGCAGCCTTTACAAAAAATGTGACCACACCTTGTGGTCGTCTCTTCAGTCATTGGACCCAAGCAAATTGGGCAGGTGTAAGTAGGCAGTGGCGGCGATGGCGGTGGCAATGGTGCAACAGGTGCGACATGCGACTATAGAAAGAAAAGGTAGACACCTAAAACAGCCGAAACTAAAAACACACACAATATACATATATACCAGTATGTACATTTACATATATATATATATATGGGGTTGGGCTATATAGAAAACCCTATCTATATAAAAAACCCTAGAAAACCCAACCTCCCGACATTTTTTTTTTTTTAAATAACACATGTAATATACATGTTTTTAAGACTTTTGGGCCAAAAAAATCAAAAAAGCGCCGAAGGGATAATTTAAAAAAAAAAAAATTCAGCAATTTCTGTCTTTTTTGCCTAACACATGTTAGGCACTGAAATTTGTTTATTTTTTTTTTAAAAATCCCTTTGGCTCTTTTTTGTTTTTTTTGGCCCAAAACACTCTAAAACATGTATATTACATGTGTAATTTTTTTCAAAAAAAAAAAAATGTCGGGAAGTTGGGTAAAAATGGGGGGAGATTTGGGTTTCCAGAGTTTTCTACCTAAATGAGGGTTTTCTATCTAGCATTGTCCTATATATATGTTCCTATGTGTAACATACAAGATAAAATGTTGGTTAAAGGATTGCATCATACCTCAGTAATCACGGTGGATGGCTGCAGGTTATGTTCAAGTGGATCACTTTGCTGGTTGCGTGCTGAGATTTCTACCATTTTACAAATCACATAATATTAATTGTAACATAAAAATGAAGTTAAAAATAAGAATGCTACAACACACATTTTCACATGCAAGTACAAAGTAAGAAGAAAGTAAAAGCTTTTAAATGTTCAAACAGGTCACACCACCTTAACCTCCAAACCTCCACCTATGGAGGCTATTAAAATACTTTCTTTGGTTTTATATCGTTTTTGTTAAATAAACAGTTGTTTATATCATATACGATTTGTAAGTATTCATTATACATTTATGTATCTAAGTAAGTAATCAGAGGTTTTTGAAATGAAGAAACAAAAGATAGAGAATAAATAAGCGAGATTGTAACAACAAATTCAAACCGATGTCATTAAATACGTTTACAAATCAATCAAGATTTCAGAATGGTTAATATATGCATAAACTACTAGTTTTGAGAGTCACAAGCATTCAGTTACAAAGTGGTAACAGATAATAGAACCTAATGATAAGATGACGAGTACTTCATGTGAACAACCTGTGTCAAATTTTGGAACACAACTTATAAGGCTCACCATGTAAAAAGCACATCTCGAAACCAAATATAAAAGCAACAGTTAGAAATCAAAAGCAAGAAACAACAAAAGGTTACAAATCTATTTCCCGTGTCGAACACTCAAATCTCACAGCCTTAAACAAAGATCATATATTTTGTCTAGGATCTTAACTCCACTAGAAGTTTAAGTTGCAGATATGAGAGTCAGGTATGAGTATAAAAAAGATATCCAAATGTCATACAAGTCTAAAAGGAAACGCGGTTTCAATATCCAAGCTCTGGTTTTATGTTTATCGCGATCCATAAACAGAACACAGTAGATAGTCAAGGACACATTACTGCTGTGTTGCTATTGTAATTTTATAATCTCCAAAAGATAACCATAAAAATAAAAGAAATAAATATTCATAGATTTAATACTAGAGAAGCCTCTTACGAAACCCTTATTTGATATTTTGCTATTAATGACTCAATGAACTATTAAAATAAGCCTTGTATATGAAACCGTAAACCTGAGCTACAATGATTCTCCCAATACGAAAAACTGAGCTATAAAAAACAGCCAAACATGGTCAAACATATCTACCCAAGTCCCAGTTGACACATGAATCCTCAAACAAAAGTACTTTTTCCTGCGATTAACATGATTTTAAACTGTGATAATGTATAGAATATTAGCCCGACTACTTAAGTTCTTTCATTAAGGTCATCTAGTTATTGGGATTAATTTTATTGGCCATCAACTGACCAATGTACGTATTTAATTCATTTATATCTAGTCTTGCCATGTATATTCACAGATTCTATACGAGGAAGAAGCCTCTTAGAGTTCTATGAAACCTGAGTATGACTGTTCATATTATTGACTCAATGCATACACAATGAATAAAAGAGTGAACAAGAATATTATCAGATTCTATATTTTCTATAAAGAAGCATGTTAGAGTTATGTGAAACCCTCATTTGAGTATTCATGTCACTAATGACTTCTATGAATATAGAGGATGAACACGTGGTTGTTCGATTAGAGAATAATATCAAGTTTGCGTGTTTACCTGACTCGGAATCAAAAGAATAAGTCTCTCGAGCTCTTCTAGAGCTTCCAGCCTGACATAAACAAGTGCCTCTTAATAAGTTAAACACTTACAAAAAATGTAAGGGATCCTCTTTTTTAGTATATAACACAGAATGTAACTGTTTAAAGGCTGTAGTGAAATATGATTACATCATCATTAAAAGCCTCATCAGGACTAACTGGATCACATGGCGTATACTGAAGGGTTAGGTCTAGAAATGAATCCTCAGGTATGTCTGGTTGCCCCCTTTGACAGCTCTGACCCAAGGGAATGGCTGGGAATGTGAATTCCAAATCCAAGAAATTACTTTGACTGTTCATTGTCTGCTAAATTACGGAAACGAGTAATCAGAAAAAAATAAACTTTATAATTATAAGATATAGCAAAATCATTCAAGATAGGATTAAATAAATGCCCATTAATAAACTTAACACTTAAAAAATGTAAAGCACTGTCTTTTTTTAGCATATAACGCAGAATGTAACTGTTAAAAGGCTGTAGTGAAATATGATTACATCATCATTCAATGCCTCATCGCGACTAACTGGATCACATGGCGTATACTGAAGGGTTAGGTCTAGAAATGAATCCTCCGGTATGTCTGGTTGCCCCCTTTGACCGTTCTGACCCAAGGGAATTGCTGGGAATGTCAATTCCAAATCCAAGAAACTTCCATTGTTCATTGTCTGCAAAATTACAGAAATGAGTAATCAGAAAGAAGAGAAAAGGTAGACGCTCGAAACAGCTGAAACTATAAACATAGACACATTCATATAGATACACACACACATGTACATGTGTATGTATGTACATTTACATGTATATATGTACCTATGTGTAACATACAAGATAAAATGTTGGTTAAAGGATTGCATCATACCTCGGTAATTAATCACGGTGGGTGGCTGCAAGTTAAGCTCAACCGGATCAGTTCGCTGGTTGCGTGCTGCAATTTCCGCCATTTTACAAATCAGTTTATATTAATTGTAACATAGAAAATGAAGTTAAAAATAAGAATGTTATAACACACACACAATTTCACATGTAAGTACCAAGTAAGAAGAAAGTAAAAGCTTTTAAATGTTCACATAGGTCACACCGCCTTGACCTCCAAACTTCCAACTATGGAGGCCTATTACAAGATTTTCTTTGTTTTTATATCGTTTTTGTTAAATAAACAGCTTTTATCGCATATAAAGTTTTCATTATACATTTATGTATTTGAACAGTAATCAGAGGTTTTTGAAATTAAGAAACAAAAGAGAGAATAAATAAGCGAGATTGTAAAAACAATCTCAAATAGATGTCATTAAATAGGTTTACAAATCAATCTAGATTTCAGAATGGTTAATATATGTATACACTACTAGTTTGGAAAGTCGCAGCAATTCAATTAAAGAGTAGTAACAAATAATAGAACCTAACGATTAGATGACTTGTGCGTCACGTAAACAACCTGTAACCAATTTTGGAACACAACTTATGAGGCTCATCATGTAAAAGGCACATCTCAAAACCAAATATAAAAGCAACATATAGAAATCAAAAAGAAAAAACAACAACAAAAGGTTAAAAATCTATTTCCCATGTCGAACACGCAAAGCTAACCGCCTTAAACAATGATTAAATATTTTGTGTAGGATCTTAACTCTGCTAGAAGTTTAAGTGGAACATATGAGATATCCAAACATCATACAAGTCTAAAAGGAAACACAGTTTCAATATCCAAGCTCTGGTTTATAGGAATGGCGTGATCGATATACAGAACACCGTAGATAATCAAGGAAATGTAATTTCATAATCTCCAAAAGATAATTACCAGAAAAATAAAAGAAAACAAATATTCATAGATTCAATACCAGAGAGAAGCCTCTCACGAAACCCTTATTTGATATTTTGCTATTAATGATTCAACGAACATTACAATAAGCCTCGTCTACAATGATTCTCCCATTACGAAAAACTGAAAGCTATAAGATGATTACCAGAATGAAAGAGATCAGAACTCAGAAATCTTTGTACTGGGTGCTATGAAGAAATAGAAAGCAGCCAATCAAATCTACTCAAGCCCCAATTGACACATGAATCGTCATAAAAATCACATTTCTCCGCAATGAACGTATTTTTAAACTGTGATAATGTATAAAATAGTCCAGCTACATAAGTTCTTTCATTAAGGTCATCTAATTGTTAGGATTATTTTTATAGGCCATCAACTGACCAATGTACGTATTTAATTCATTTATATCTAGTCTTACCATGAATATTCACAGATTTTATACTAGAAAGAAGCCTCTAAGAATTCTATGAAACCTGTGAACAACTATTTATGTTATTAATGACTCAATGCATTTACAATGAGAAAAAGAGTGAACACGAATACTCTCAGATTTTATGTATACTATAAAGAAGCCTCTTAGAGTTATGTGAATCCCTCAAAAGAAAACAAATGTGCTACGAGTGTTCATGATTCATAGTCAACCGTTTACGATTCACATACAAAAGGAAAACAAATGTGCTACCAGCGTACATGAATCATAGTCCACGGTCTACGATTCACATACAAAAAGAAAACAAATGTGCTACGAGTGTACATGATTCATAGTCAATCGTTTACGATTCACATACAAAAGGAAAACAAATCGACAAATATACAGATCATTTAAGTTAAGAAAATCAGAGGTTCACATTGATTTGGATAAAAGAGAAAGCCCTTCTCATCATCATAATAAAACCTAGGTATGAAGTATCATCAACTCAAAGGTATCATTAGAGATGAAATTGTCAAATAAAAAATTCGAGCAGTCCCAAGTGGACGTATGCATATTTATAGATTTGAAGAATCAGAGTAGCAAATACATATCCGAATCAGCAACAAACAACCCATGTTCGCCATCCGGACAGAAGCAAAACAATTTTTTTAATAGTGATAAAAGGATTCAAACAAATAATAAGTGATACATATACAATTCATGATCATTTATATTAAACTTATCAAAATTCATAGAGTAAAAAGGGAAAAATTGTGTTAAGACGTACAACAAAAAATCCTCTATTTTCACGAATTAAAACCTTAAATCTGAAGTTCTACTGACATGTTGTGATCAATCACCCAAATAATACACAACCCCCCTTTTAGATATCAGATCTCTATTTACACGAATTAAAACCTTAAATCTGAAGTTCTACTGACATGTTGTGATCAATCACCCAAATAATACACAACCCCCCTTTTAGATATCAGATCCTAGACTCTTAGTAATCAACCTCGTACTTTACTACTGTAAGTACACTAGTTCAGAATCCTTAAATCAACAACAATTACTGCGATAAAATGTAGATTTTGGACATCGGAATCCTTTTATCAACAACAACAATTAAAAAATACATTCGAAATACAGTTTTAGAGATGATCGCTTAAATCAACAACAATTAAAAAAAAATTACACACGCACAATGGCCAACTTGCAGCAAAAAAACACGTGAAATACGATAAACCCTAAGAAAACAAGTTACACAAACATTCTATCATCAAATGAACCAATTTAAGAAAATTGACAAACTTTAATGAGGTACACAATTAACAATCGAGCAGATGAGAATTAGATCGAAATTCAACCTGAAGCTACAACGATGCACAATTAACAAAAGCTTTCAGAAATCAGAATTCTTTGCACTAGAGATTATGAAGAAATGAAGAGGCACACTCTGCCACCCTCCGTTTTTTATTTATAACTAATGAATAGACATTTATTGCTCATTGAATTTTACTTGTAATGTAATGTACTATTAAGTTTACAAAACAAAAGAAAATACATACTACACTAAAAGTTTTCAAATTAAGTTGTCATACACCCAAAGGAAATTAGTACATGATTTACATTGATAAAAAACAATAAAAACGAATACTAATATCGGTTACGCTAATACCAACTTAGATATTAATATTGTTTAGTTGATAGTAGTTTGGTACAACCCAAAAGGATATCAACACATGTATTTACTTCGATTAAAAACCTGAAAATGAATATTGATTCTGATAATACCGATAGTGGTATTGATGTTGTTCGGTCGACATCGGGTTGGTTCGTTAGGTACCAATTGAAAATCATTAAAATGCGTACCGACACCAGCTCCGAAAATACCATATCTACTTTGGTCTGTTACGCTACAAGTAGGGGTGTGCACGGTTTGGTTCGTTTCAGTTCGGTTATTGGGCAAAACCGAAATCTTAACTAAAATGTTCAGCTTTCGGAGTTTTAAAACTGTTTGGTTTCAATTTTAACGGTTCGGTTTTTGGGAAAAAGTTATGTAAGATACAAATTTAAAAAGTATAAACCAAGATTTAATAATTTTTTTAGATGTTTACATTTAGGTTATCATATTTAACCTACTTTTAATTAATATTATTTATATAAACCTAACTTTCTAATCTATTTTTATGTTTCTCTAAACTTTTTATTAAGGAATTTTCTTTTATAACACTTTAAAAATTATTTACTTTTTATGTAAAGTTTTTTATTTGTCGTAGACATGGATAAATCATTTCAAATTAATAAATTAATATTCTAATAGTAAATAGTTTACATTCAAGAATAAAATTAATAATTTATAATCAATATATATAGAATAGAAAAAAAAAATTTGTTGATTACACAGTTCGGTTTAGTTTGGTTTGGTTTTTTAACGTTTTTTTATAAAATGCAAAACCGTAACCGAACCGTAAGTTTCAGTTCGGATTTTTCTGTTTTTTGTTATGTTTGTTGATACACTTTGTGTGGACGCGACTCGGCTCAGTTCGACTCGGCTCGGTTCGACTTGGTTTTGACACGGTTAGGTCCGGCTCAAGCCCGACGTCACGACATTCCTCCGTCGTGCGCCCCAGAGTTCGACACGCGAAGCACAGAGCACCGCGAACAAGTCCCAGGTGACACATCACCATGATATCATCTTTGTGATGTCATGATGATGTCATAGTGTTGAAAATGCATGCAAATGTTGACTTTGTGAATCAAATGACGAAACACAAATGTGTTTCGTCAACTTTGTATTGCGTGTCCCTGTTTCGTCGCCCGCTGGGCTTCTTCAGGCCCAATGTCTGGCCCAAAGGTGTTTCCCCGAGGCCTTTATGTGTTTCGTCAAGTCTGTGTCTTTGTTTTAGTATAAATAGGTCTCTTAGTTTCTGTGTGAAACTTGGAAGAGACACGAGAGCTGTGAGACTTTGAGAGAGAGTCTTTAAACATTGTTTGTATATGTTTGTATCGTTCTCATCCCTAATCAATATATATTGAATCTTTTGGTTACGTGTGTTCTTCTTTTACACTTTGTTTGGTTTGCACCGTCACGGGGATTCCGCACCCGTTACCGTGTTCTTGATAAACAAGGATAGGTTTACGTTATCGATCCACCGGAAAAACAGGACCTACAATTGGTATCAGAGCATTGGCTCTAATCCTTGTTTAAAACCAAACATTGTTTTGTTTTATCAAGCTTGTTTTTTAGTGATTTGTAGAAACTGTTGTTTTGAAAAGCTTATATATTTTCTGAAAAAGTCACTAAAATCAGTGAAATCCTTGTTGTTTTGCTTATTAATTCGTACAAAACCTTGTTATTATCTTATGCATACATATAGTTTAAGGTTTTTATTGAAGTTCTTTGCAAAACTCGTGTTCGGATAATTATTCCGGTGAAATTATTATCGGAATCTTCAAAAACTCATCGGAGTTTTTTAAGTGTTCACCAAATCTTCATAGTGTTCTTGATAAAATTCAGTGTTTGATCTTAGATCTTTGATTGACATATTTATTGAAGTGTTTTCGAATATAATATTGTTGTGGTTTGAAAATTGTGACATAAAAATCATGATGATGTTTGCTTGAAAAGAGTGTGGCCAAAAGTAAGGTTGAGTGTGTCAGAAGATTTACTTTATGTCACCAACTCACCAACTCCCAAACCTTATCCACTCAACAATTCAGTTTCGTCAAGCATATCCTCTGGTTTCGTCGAACACCCTTATCCACATCTGTGTTTCGTCGACCTGGAATAAGGATTCTGTTTCGTCATTCACAAAAGGATTCCAGTTTCGTCGCACCTTTTAATCTGTGTTTCATCTGTTTCGTTGACCAAGAATCTGTTTCGTCAAGATCAAAACTGTTTTGTCGGCCAACATCCTTCATTTTCGTCGTTGATCACATATTGGAGATCATTAAATTTAACAAATACTTCCAAATTTCGTTAATATATATATATATATATATATATATATATATATATATATATATATATATATATATATATATAAAGGGATCGAATTGTGTGGCATATCAGTTTGCATGTGATTAACATTTGAGGTCCAATCAAGTGAAAGTATATCAAGTAATTGGTCCACTCAAGTGAAAGTATATATCATGTGAAGTTCTCTATGGGGTCCAATCAATATTTGATAAAGTGGCTGAATAAAAACAAAAGGTGTTAGTGGGTATTAATTTGATCAGATTATCGGTCCAATAAAAAAATGGATTTATTGTGCAACTCTGCTGTAGATGTTTGTGTGTGTCGAAGAAAAAAAAAAGGGTCAGAAAATTGATGTTGTCGGCTAAGAATAAATGGAACGATAGGATTGGTCGATTTTAGCGGTGGTGAAGTTTATTAATTAATTAAAAAAAAAATCAAAGCTGTTAAAGACCAAAGAAATGGGGTTACACTTCCTATTGTAGGTGGTGATTATGCATGATCTGGGCCCACATGACGAAAGTGAGTTGTGAATGACGGTTACACTCCATATTCTCTTGGATTGGGCTTGATATCTTGGGCTTTTTCTTTAAGATTTGGCCAGGGAGATTTATTTCATGCAATGGTGTTGCTGACAGAAGCTATTGAAGCTGAAGCTATCCAAAGACCAAAGACAGTGCGAGACTACATGAAGATTGCAAGAAGACCGAAGACAAAGTTTTGACTCAAGACAAAGTTTTTATGAAGCTATTGTCAAGGGGGAGTTTGTTGGTGCATGTTTGTGACAACAGCTTGGATTTGGTCTTTGGATATCTTGTAATTAGTTTAACGATAAACAGTTAGCGGGTTTAGCTTTGTAATAGTTAGTTGTTATGTTTGGGCTAACTAAACCCAAGGAATTGGGTGATGGGGGCGAATTGGGCCTGTCCAATTCGCAGCCCAAGAGTCTTGACCTAGCCCACTTGTAAACCTTGTGTTATATAAACAAGGTTAGACATTAGGGTTCAGGTTAATCAGCCAAAACAGTGTTTGTGAGAGGATTTTCGTGAGAGTTCTAGCAATTTCGTGTAAGGGTTAGAGCTTGGACGAATTAGGGTTTGATTGATTGTAAAACGTTTGTTTGATAATCAATAGAAACCCGGTTGAAAGTGATTTGCTGTTTCTACACTTTTCTGCTACAATCTGATCTAGAGGATTCCGCACTCTAGGTTAGATAGACGATTCTGTGACGATCCATAACATCAAGGGGACTTACAATTGGTATCAGAGCTTTAGGCTCTTGATTGCTCGGTTCAGAATTGTTTGCTGCAGAAACAGGGAGTAAAATTTTCGAAATTTTTGAAACCTGATAATTAGGGTTCTTAAAATTTTCGAAATTTTTTGTGTGTTTGATCTTGATTTTCGAATTTTGTTGGCTGATTTGATATTCTGGTGGTTTGTTTGCTGATTTTCAGGTTTTCAAGATAGTTTCTGATTGATTGTTTGAAGGATTTTGGCTGATAGACTTGAAGATTCGAAGACTGTTCTTCGTGTTCTTGAGTTTATTCAATCTGTTCTTGATAAATTTTCGAAATTTTTTGCTGATTTGCTGCTTTGATTTTGCAGGAAGTTGTTAGAAAATCCAGAAAATCATCAAAAATTTCGAACAGATTGACTTTCCAAAGTTACCGGGCGAATTTGGTTAATTTTGCTGACTGACCAGCGAAATTAACTGTTTCTGGCGATTTTGACTGATCTGCGAACTTAACCCAGCAAACTTACCGGCGAAGCTAAATCCAAAGGCGACTTTGGTGACCGTGTAAATTTTCCACAGCGAAATTAACACGGTTTCTCGGCAAATTTACTGGTCGTCGTAATAGCGAAATTGACCAGCGAATTTGACGATTTTGGAGCGAAGTTGTCAGCGAATTTGACCTACCTGATTTTCCAGCGAAATTGAACTTGGACTAACCAGCGAACTTGACCTGATTTTCCAGCGAAATTGAACTTGGACTGACCTAGCGAAATTAACTTAAAACCAGCGAAATTAAGAGAAAACCAAGTGGTGGAATTTCAGTTGGCAAGCGTCGGAAATTTTTCGGTGTTTTGCAAATAGAAATTGATCCGTAACTCGTTAGACAGAACCGTTTGCACCGTTGAACTCGTGTGATTTTTAGGACAAAAAAAAAAAAAAAAAAAAAAAAAAAAAAGAGTCTGGAAAATCCCGATTTCGGTCTTTGACATTATATATCATTGGATTCGTCTTTTCGAGACGATTCTAACGGTGTAATTTAGTAACCACTGCTTTCGGAAACTTTCGTACGGTTTTCTCAGTCTGTTACGTTAAAATGTCGAACATGTCTAGTTTGAACGAGCTGTTGAGAATGGAGCACGAGGTTGGCACTACCAACAAACCACCTAAGATGATGAAGGTGGAGAACTATTTGACATGGAAGGATCGTTTTCAATCCTTCATTGAGTACCAAGATACGCGCATGTGGATATGCATCGAAGATGGTTACGTGAATCCAACACACGACTTTGAGGGCAGACCACGTCGAACAGAATATGTGAACATGCAAGACAATGATAAAAAGATGTATGAGGCTGAAAAGAGAGCCTTGGCTGCAATCAAAATGTCGTTGCCTGATAGCATCAAACATACCTTCAAAAAGTACACTAACTCAAAGGATATGTGGGATGCTTTGGAGAAAAGATACGCTGGTAATGCTGATGTTAAAAAGAACAAGATTGATCTACTGAAGAAGCAGTTTGCTGTTTTCAAGTACATGAAGCATGAGTCACTTGAAGACGTCATCACACGTTATTACCATCTGATGTCAGAAATGGACAACTATGAGATCGATTGCTATTCTGACGTAGAGAAAAATGACAAGCTGCTAGATGCTTTGCCTACTAAGTGGGATATCTACACTTTAATGATCAAGGGTGAAGCAGATTATGAAACTAAAGAGCTTGAAGAGGTTGTAGGAAAGTTGAGAGCTTATGAGCTCAGCATGAAGAAGAAAGATACTGGATATGATCAGGTTCAAGATCCGGCAGTGTACAATGGGCTTACATCTTCTTCATCTCACAACGCTTCTAGCGACTCTGCTACTGCGTTTTTATCATGTGAGAATGAGCAGGTTATGGTGAATCAGGATGGTGATGTGTGTTTTGTTGCTGCTTCAGGAGGATCATCAGGAGTTAAGAAATCGTCAGCTTCTAAGCAGAGTACTACTGCTAAGTCAATGCCAATGAGTGTGAAGTCTGCTGAGGAGCATCTGGCTCTACTTGCTTCGTTTGTTGCCTCCTATGAAAACTATATTCAGGGAAAGATTTCTGATCCTGCTACTTTAGATGAAGACTATGATCAGATTGACCCTGATGATCTTGAAGAGATGGATTTGCAATGGCAAATGGCCATGATTTCTAGGCGTGTGAAGAGGTTTATGAATAGAACTGGGAGGAAATTTGTTGGAAGGAGTGTTGGTTTCGACAAAACCAAAGTGAGGTGCTTTAATTGTCAAAGTTATGGGCACTTTGCTAGGGAATGTCAGAAACAAAAGCAAGATAATTCGAGCCAGAGTTCAAACAACAGGAATGCATCAAGCAACTCTAGCTCAAAGGCGTTGATCTCTACTGCAAGAGAGGGTTCATATGATTGGAGCATTCACTTAGAAAATGATGGGGATGTCTCTCAAGCATTCATGGAAGAGATTACTCCAATCGATGATGGTGAAGCTAAAGTAGATGATGCTGAAGTGAAAGAGGATGCTGATGTGAAGAATGTAAAGGTGGATGCTGAGGTGAAGGTAGAGAATAGAGCTGAAGAGAAGAAGGTTGATCAGACAACAGGTGCTGAAGACGAAAAACAAAAGTCTGACTATGAAAAAGAAGCTGAGGAAAAGGATGCCAAGTATAAACAATTGGAAGCTCAGCTTGCTGCTCTAATGGCCAACCTTGACAAACAAACAGGAGAGGTAAAATCTAATTCTGTGTGTTTAAAATGTCGTGAACTGCAGGGTGAGGTTGACAGGCTGTCTGCACAAAACAAAAGTTTGGTAAGCGAAATGTCTAACATTAAAGAATCAAACTTTTTTGCTAAAAGAAACGAAACGTCATACTTGAAGAAAATAAAAGGTTATGAAAGTGAACTTGATGCCGTAACCTGCAAATTAAATGAAAAACTTCAAGTCATTGACTTAGCTCATGACATGATGGCTGAAAAAACAAAAGAGATTTCTGATAAAAACAAAGAGTTGTCAGATGCTCAACTCAGAATTGTTGAACTTGAAAAGAAATTGGGTCAATTCAGGGATTCTGCTTTTGTTATGAAACATATGATGGGTGGGTTAAAGAAGAGTAATGACAAGACTAGTGTGGGATTCCAAGGCTTTAATGAAGTCCCACCTCCTCTTAGTCATGATTATTCATTCCTACCTGATGAAGATGAGCTAACCAAATTCATGTCAACAGCACCGAGTAGTTCCACAGCAGGTCGAGGAGAGGAGTCTGAGAGAGATGAGGCCAAGAAGGATAATAACAGCAAACCTGTTTTGAAAACGAAAACCTCACAACCTAGGAATAAAAACTCAACTTCTGTTAAAAAGATTAGTTTTGTTCAAGGAAGTGACATGAAAAACGAAACAGCTGTTATTGAAAATGAATCGAACATAGAGTTTGCTAAAAATAAAAACAAAGAAACTTCTGAAATTAAGCAAACTGAACCAAATCCTTCTGTGCCATCATCATCAAAACCTGAATCTAGTTCAAAGGCTTCAGATAAGAAGTCTTCGAAAAGGATGTCATGCTTCAAATGTCACACCAAAGGACATGTAGCTAGCTGCTGTCCTAACAAAACGAATGAAGCACAGGTGAATGAGAGGAAGAGAGAGAAGTCACCAGAGAAAAATGGTGATAAGCAGGAGAGAGAGTCCAACTCTCCAAAGAAATCTGCTCCTAAGCAACCAGAGCCAGTTGCTGTTGGTGAGGATAAGGCTGAAAAAGGAACTCCACAAGTTCCTCGTTTTCAAAGAAATCAACCTAGATTTCAGCCTAGATCTCCACCAGGCAGATTTGAGAGACCTAGAAGCAGTTCACCAAGAATGAACAATCAAAATACAAATAATTTCAGAAGTCAAGGTCAATATCAAAATCGATACCAAAATAATGGTGGTCGAAATTTTTATAACAATGGCTTTAGAAATTATAACTATAATGCTTCTTGGAATCAAAATCCAAATTTTCAAAGGTCAAATAGTCCAAACACACATAGGAACCCTCAGGACCAAAGACCTAGTGGAAGTCAAAATAAATTTCCAACAGGTCTAAGATCCAAGACTCCAGTTAGGAGTAATGGATATTGGATGGACGTTCCGGTGGTTGGTGAATTTGGACGACCCAAGACCATTAAGGCTTGGGTCCCCCAATCTAACTAATCTTTTGGTTGGTGTGTGCAGGAGCTGCTAAGGAGGATTATCAACTTGTGGTATGTTGATAGTGGCTGCTCCAGGCACATGACGGGGGATGCGAGGTTGTTGACTGAATTTGAAGATTATGATGGAGGACAAGTGAATTTTGCGGGTGCAAAAGGTGGTAGAATTACAGGTCGAGGAAAAGTGACAAATGGGAAGATCACACTGGACAAAGTGAACTATGTTGAGCAGCTTAAACATAATCTTATGAGCGTGTCACAAGTCTGCGACAAGGGTCACTCGGTCCATTTTACCAAGAATGAAGCTTTAGTGTTGAAACCAGGTTTGAAGATACCGGACGATTGGATAGTGATGCGAGCGCCAAGGAGAAATGACACTTATGTCATGGACATGGGTGCAAAGGATCCAACTGCAGTGGTGGCGTGTTTACTATCAAAAGCATCTGAAGCTGAATCGATGTTGTGGCATAGACGCATGGCCCATATTCACTATCGCAAAATGAACTATCTTGTTAAAAATGAGCTAGTGAGAGGGGTTCCATTGCGGAGGTTTCAAGTGGAAGACAAATGTCTTCCATGTCAAAAGGGAAAACAACACAAGAAACCTCACAAATCAAAAACAGTAAATTCCATAGATGCCCCTTACGAATTACTTCACATGGATTTATTCGGTCCAGTGAACGTGAGGAGCATAGGTGGAAAGTACTATTGTTTAGTTGTCACTGATGATTACTCACGTTACTCATGGGTTTTCTTTTTAGGTACAAAAGATGAGACGGCAGAGATGCTGATAGATCTTTTTACAAAATTGGAAAATGTCCATGATGCAAAGATCAAGAGGATAAGGAGTGATAATGGCACGGAGTTTAAGAATCGTATTCTAGATCTCTACTGTCTTCGCAAGGGAATTGAACATCAATATTCTGCTCCTTATACGCCTCAACAGAATGGAGTCGCTGAGAGGAAAAACAGGACGTTGATTGAAGCCGCTAGGACGATGCTTTCAGATTCTAAGCTACCAGTTCTTTTCTGGGGAGAAGCTGTGAATACAGCTTGCTACGTCCTAAACAAAGTGTTGACTGTTAAACGTTTTAATAAAACTTGTCATGAATTAATGTTTAACAAGAAACCAAACTTAGAAGGCTTTGAACCATTTGGATTACCCTGCACCATTGTGCGAAATAAAGATAAACAAAAATTCGGTGAGGTGGCTGACGAGGGCTACTTTCTAGGTTACGTACCTGGCGCACCGAATAAAAGGGTTTTTAATCTAAAAACTGGTAAAATTGAGGTTGTGTTTAATGTTGAAATCACTTCTTACAAACCTCAACAGTCAACAAGTGGACCAGCTATATTATATGATTATGAAAGTGTTTTTAAATCATTTAATATTCCTGAGTTTTCCGATGCAGATGAGTCTCAGCTAATTCAAACAGTGATTGGTGATGATGAAGGCGAGTTCATGCCTAGATCAAATGTTGATACAACAGATGCTCCGGGACCTTCTCAAGATGCTGCTGATACTGATTCAAGTGACGATGAACCCGAACCCAATCAGGGGGAGGATTTCATTAATCCGTTTGCGGATCAGCATATTCAGGGGGAGGTTGGCTCAAACCTTGGTGACAATTTAGAAGTCGATGCTGTTGCTACTACACGAGCAAATAGAGATCATCCAGTTGACATGATACTGGGAGATCCTGCTGCAGGTGTTCAAACGAGAAGAAGCATAGCAGCGAATACAGGTTTATTTGTGTCGATTGAGAAGACTGGGATAGTGAACGAGTGCTTGTATAGTTGCTTTATTTCCCAAGAGGAGCCGAAGAACATTCATATGGCTCTTAAAGACAATTCATGGGTTGAAGCTATGCAAGAGGAATTGGCCCAGTTTGCTAAGTTGAAGGTTTGGGAGTTGGTTGATCTTCCTAAAGGTGAAAGAGAGATTGGCACTAAATGGGTGTTTAGGTGCAAGAAGGATGAAAGAGGTATAGTCACGCGAAACAAGGCTCGATTGGTGGTAAAAGGTTTCAATCAGCAAGAAGGGATTGATTACAATGAGGTGTTTGCACCAGTGGCAAGGTTGGAGGCAATTCGTTTGTTTCTGGCTTTTGCTTCATTCAAGGGCTTCAAAGTTTACCAACTAGACGTGAAGAGTGCGTTTCTTTACGGGAAAGTCCAAGAAGTGGTGTATGTCTCACAACCAGATGGGTTCGTTGATCCAGATTATCCAGATCGAGTGTACAAACTTGATAAGGCTTTGTATGGGTTACATCAAGCTCCCAGGGCGTGGTACGAGACACTGTCTACACATCTGATAAAGAATGGTTTTGAAAGAGGTCAGATTGACAGTACACTGTTCATCAAGAGGAAGAAGGAAGATTTTCTGCTGGTACAGGTGTACGTGGATGACATCATCTTTGGGTCATCTGATGAAAGCATGTGTAAAGAGTTCGAGCAGGTGATGAAAAGCAAGTTCGAAATGAGTGCTATGGGTGAGCTGTCTTACTTTCTGGGATTACAAGTTGAACAGAAGGCGGATGGGATGTTTATTCATCAAACAAAGTATGTGTATGACATTTTGAGTCGGTTCAAAATGAATGATTGCACTACTGCCAACACACCCATATGTGAAAATCACAATCTTGGCCCAGATCATGAAAGCACTGAAGATGTTGATCCTACTCAATACAGGGCAATGATTGGTTCTCTAATGTACTTGACTGCTTCAAGACCCGACATCATGTTTGCAGTATGCTTGTGTGCCAGATATCAGGCGAATCCTAAAGAGTCACACATGAAAGCAGTGAAGCGGATTCTTCGTTACTTGAAGGGGAAACCTAAACTTGGGTTGTGCTATCCAGCTGATAGTGATTTGACGTTTGTTGCTTACACTGACTCAGACTTTGGAGGATGCAAATCGAACAGGAAGTCTACAACAGGTGGTTGTCAGTTCTTAGGAGGCAGGATCGTGTCTTGGCAATGCAAGAAGCAATCCTGTGTGTCTACCTCTACGTGTGAAGCTGAATATATTGCTGCTGGAAGCTGCTGCTCTCAGGTTCTCTGGATACAACAGCAAATGCGCGATTACGGTTTGGATTTCACTCGTACTCCTATTATGATAGACAATAATGCCACTATTTCTATAACTAATAATCCCGTGAATCATAGTTGCACAAAACATATTGACATACGTCATCATTTTATACGGGATTGTGCTGAAAAGCGACTAATTGAACTTCATCGAGTCGACACAGAGGATAACCTGGCAGATCTTTATACTAAAGCATTTGACAGGGCTCGCTTTGAACACTTAGTCGAACTCAATGGGATGAGGAATCCTGAATAACTGGTTTTTCATAAGAATTTTTGTAAATAGTTTACTGCTTTTCTTAAAAATTCAAAAACACAAAAAAAAATTGAAAAATCAAAAACAAAAAAAAATAGAAAAATCAAAAATGAGTTATCACTGTGTGAAAAGAAGAAATGATAGTACATCAGCAAGTTAGACTGTCACACTGAAGTTGAACCTAAATTGCTTAAGTGTGATAGCAGCTTCATTATATGATGTACCAGTAGGCAAAACGCATGAAATAATCAACTTACCAATGTGATATAAACTTAAATGAACTGAATATGAGTGGGGAACATATCGGTGGTGTATGGTTTAATGACCTTAATTCTTGCGTTGATAGATTGCCAAAATCTGAAGTTTTGGGTCTTTATACTGTTGTTTCAACTAGGGATATCTTGTCTGTCTGTCTGTTAGAACTAAAATTGTACATGACCCCAGGAAAGATAGTCACTTGGAATTAGCTCATTTCTATTTGAATGTCTGTATATTTCCCGATACACACAATTTTGATCTGATTCTGAAATCTTCTCTGAAAAAAGTCGTGTACCTCCTCTGCTGCATCCAGATATATGCTGACCTGGAGGTGCTAGGCAACGTCAGCTTCTGCTGCATCCAGATACATGCTGACCTAGCTGTACGTTGTCGCACTATAGATCTAATACACCCGAAAGAGGCCCTCTAGTGCCCAAAAGAAACCCAATAAACCTATATCCAACTGAGAAAATCTCATTTGATTTGTATATTATACCATCTCTACTAAGATCTATTCTTTTCTCTTCTCAACCTAATCCCAGTTAAGATTTCAGAACTCTGGATTGGACTTGTGAAATATGTGGTAGGGAAGATACTTGCATGATAGAATGTGCTGTTTTTATTTCCAGGATTTGATTAATATTTATTTGGGTGTTCATAGTTAAGCAATTAAAACATGATAAAACAGATTTTATGCAGCTCTAGACACAGTCATGATATCTTAAAGGATGAAATCAGTATACTCACCTACTACGATGAATCTTTGTGCATACCTTGATCGTGGGGGTACATCCTGAAGTGGGACACGCTAATATATCAGTAATTAAAATTACCTTAACGTATCATATGGTAATGGTACTTGAAATGTTCATGCATTTTGTTTAAGTGGACAAACATACTGGTAATCGTCTTGAACTGCTTTTCACGAAAAATTAAATAAAGAATTATATGATTGTGTGAAACAGTTTGATTGTGCTGATATGATCTTCTTACCAGTGATTCTCACAAAAATAGAGTGTTTATTGTTTTTGTTATTTACTTGCTTTCAGAAAAATATAAAAATCCAAAAATAGTGTCATTTTCTGTTTGAAATTCTTAACGTACGGAAAACTGTTATTCTTGGAAGAATTGTTACCGATAGGGGGAGACGGTGTTAGAAAGTGAGTTCAAAATTTTCAATCAGACAGGTTGTTCTTGTGTGTTGAACAAAAGTTTTGCGTGTTGGTGAATTTGAACATGCTTAATCTGTTACACAGTTTAACTAATCTCTTGAAAAATAATAATTTATTTAACTTATGTTGAAAAATTCTTATGGTTTCTCGAGATGTTGGTTTTATAGTGTTCAGATTGAAGCGGTTTGTTGCTGAGAAGTTGTTGTGAAGTGTGAAGATGAGAGTTTGATTGGCTGCATGGTAGAACCTCCTTTCTATATTGCAGACAAGATTGAAGAGTTTGAAGATTGTTGTGAAAATGCTGAACTGGAGTTTACTCAAACGCTAACGTTTTGAAGATTTGGTGATTGGATGCATCAGCTTAGGGGGAGTCTGTTGCTGACAGAAGCTATTGAAGCTGAAGCTATCCAAAGACCAAAGACAGTGCGAGACTACATGAAGATTGCAAGAAGACCGAAGACAAAGTTTTGACTCAAGACAAAGTTTTTATGAAGCTATTGTCAAGGGGGAGTTTGTTGGTGCATGTTTGTGACAACAGCTTGGATTTGGTCTTTGGATATCTTGTAATTAGTTTAACGATAAACAGTTAGCGGGTTTAGCTTTGTAATAGTTAGTTGTTATGTTTGGGCTAACTAAACCCAAGGAATTGGGTGATGGGGGCGAATTGGGCCTGTCCAATTCGCAGCCCAAGAGTCTTGACCTAGCCCACTTGTAAACCTTGTGTTATATAAACAAGGTTAGACATTAGGGTTCAGGTTAATCAGCCAAAACAGTGTTTGTGAGAGGATTTTCGTGAGAGTTCTAGCAATTTCGTGTAAGGGTTAGAGCTTGGACGAATTAGGGTTTGATTGATTGTAAAACGTTTGTTTGATAATCAATAGAAACCCGGTTGAAAGTGATTTGCTGTTTCTACACTTTTCTGCTACAATCTGATCTAGAGGATTCCGCACTCTAGGTTAGATAGACGATTCTGTGACGATCCATAACATCAAGGGGACTTACAAATGGATTATGGATATACATATGGTATGGGCTTTATAATGGGTTCTGATTAATGAGGTTTTGTTTGTTTTAGTTCGGGCTTCATTTGAGAACAATTTATTTGGGTCGGGTATTCGCGGAGTTGGTTTGAATCGCGCTTCCAAATATCACGGTTTCATCAAAAATTTAGGTTCTAAATTTATACACCAATCATGAGTTGCACGAGTCCATGGGATTGGAGTATGGACACACAGCCAGGTCAAGATCAAATTTCCGCAGCCGCGTGGGCAAGAAATATGTTTCCTCAACCATCCATAAGTGCAGGTCAATGGGCTTTGTTGTCGAATCAAAATCAAAACATACAGAATCTTGTGGTAGCGAGAGGAGAAGGATATGCAGCTACTAGAAAGACACGTCATGATCTGTTGAAGAAGAAGTTTGAATCATTTCATTTCTTAGAGAATGAAACCCTAAATGATATAACTACTCGTTATTATCATTTGATGTGTGAAATGCATTATTTTGGTGTTCTTGCATCTCAACAGGAAATGGTAGCACGGTTTGCTGATGCTCTACCTCCAAAGTGGAGCCCATTCATTGAGCTTTTAAAGCATACGGGCGTTCTAGATGCTGTCAATGTTAATATCTATGAATTCATTCAGAAGTTGGAGCACAAGAACGAAGAGGAAATTCGGAAAGCTAAAAGGATTGCACCTACTCAAAACACAGAAATGTATTTGCCTGGTTTTGGTCCTTCAGCTAGTTCTATTCAGCAACTGAAGCTTCAAACAGCGTTTGTGTCCAACACAAGCTCATCTCCGTTTCCACAGTTCAATCAAGCCCAACCACAGTGGAATCAAAGTGCTTATATGCTGCAATCCATAACCCAACCACAAGCCCAAGTTTCCACAACACAACCTCAATTTGATCCAAGTGTCGATTGTGGTCCGCCCATACCGTTGGGAAACGGTGATCAAACAGGAACTGCGTTTCTTGCTGAAATTGTCAAGAATGTCAATGATGGGGAATCTTCGGGAAATGATGACAGTTCAGGATATAGTGGCAGTTTGGATGAAGAATCGAATTTGAATGAAATAACTGATTCTGAAGCTGATAATTTGTCGGATGATGCCAAGGAGACAAAAAGTCAAAAATCTGACTTGATCAAGAAAGCTGATGCTACATCGAACGAAATGGAGAAGATTCTCACTGAAGATGGATCCTTCTCTTCTCAGACTGCCTTTGTGGCTAATGTCACAGCTTCTACAAGTCAGGTACAATCTAAAACTCCTAGCATATGTAGTGATTGTGCTGATATGAAACTTAAATGTGCTGAATTGAAACGTGAATCCGAAACGGTTCATAGTCACAATCAAAGTTTGGTTATTGAATTGTCTAAGTGCAAAGAGGCAAACATGGCGTTAACTCGAAACGAAAAGGATTTTAAATCTGTAATTGAAACCCTAAAGAAAAGTGTTTCCGAATTGATCAACAAAGTTGTTTATCATAAACAAGTTAGTATTAACGATTATATCACATTGTTGAGGAAACCAAAAAGGAGTTAGCCATTGCCAAATGCGAGCATGATGCTATCAAGCAAAAGTTGGAGAGTTATTCTAACTCCCGATTTGTGCTCGATCACATCATAGACGTTCAAAAACTGAAAGGTAATGTGAAAGGCGTTGGGTATAAGGCGTGTCCACCTCCTTTGAGACACAACTATACCAAGATGCCCGATGAAGAGGATATGCCTCGGTATGAACCCAGTGTGCCTCTTGATTATGAGGAAGTTACTACTGGCCTAGGGTTCAAACCGGACAATTCATCGGAGGGCTCATCTGATAACAAAGAAAAGTCATCATGTGCTTCAAATCAAAGTCCTCCAACCATTGAGGACTATGATTCTTCAGATGATGAATCAGATGTAAGTGACCAGGATGAATCACTTGATGAGACGAAAGGAGTAGAAATTCCAATTAAGAATCATATTCTGTGTGATCCTCCTACTCCTACTGTGCAACCTGTTGCCAAGCAAGTGATAGATCCTGTCAAGAATGTCAAGGATGACAAAGAAAGTGTGTCTGCTGTTAAAAGTAATAAGGTGTTGTATACTTTGGTCGGTGATGCTAAAATTTATTCAGACAATGATTTTCCAATTAAAAATGTCAATCCATCTTTTATTGATAAAGTTTTTGAAGACAACACGAATAAATTTTTGGTAAAGACCATCCCCGGAGTTGTGGTAACACAATGTGATCCAATTCCAAAAGCTGAAATCAGGAAACAATTCGGAAATCAAAAATCACCGACAAAGCAACTACCTATTGCTTCTAAGGGTAAACAACCAGAAAGGCGAGCTCAAAAGCCTAACGTTTCTCAATCAAAATTTGAAACAAAAGGAGCTCGTTACAAGAAGAAAACAAAAGACGTTAAGTTTGTGGCCTCCAAAGGTACTGATAAAGTGGAGACTTTTGAAAATAAATCAAATACCGATTTTGTACAAAAAGTCAACATTTTGAAACGTAATATTGATAACAATTACACCCAACACACAAACGGGTGTGAAGCTAGTACCTCTGGGTCTACAACTTCTACGTCGGGTAGTCGATCAGATTCTCCTAAGTTTGTTGAAAGGAGAACTTGTTTCAAATGTGGGAAGTTTGGGCACATCATTAAAGATTGCACAAATTCGCCCAAACCAAATTTTGTTGAAAGAACCCCTTCTGAACAAGGTCACTCACAACGTCGTCCTGTTTCACCCAAAAATGACAAACGTACCATTAAAGAACAAGAAACAAAACAACGACGTAAAAACGTAAAGGTGATCGAAAAGGCTTTAAAACCGAAAACTGTTAAAAGGAAACCTAGTTTGTCACAACCATTAAAACCAGAAATTGTACATAATACACAATCTGGTAAACAAAAACAAGCTTGGAGACCTAAATCGGGTGAAGGTTCAGGGGGAGGCGTGAAATTTCCAAATCATCAAGAGATTGAAATTACATTTCTTGATTCTCAGGGGCAACCCAAGTCTATGAAGGCTTGGGTCCCCCTCTCCAACTAATCTCTGAGTGAGTGTGCAGGAAGTTCCGGGAGGAACTATCGATAGTCATAGGATTGTTGATAGTGGAACGTCCTTGCACAAGATAGGCGACAGAAGAAATTGTTGCCTTTGATGGAGAGAAAAAGAAAGGGGAAACAGAATTGTCTGTTGAAAGAATTTGACAACTTCGACAAAATGAAAATCATTTCAAAGCGTGATTGTTAAAGGCTTTGATCGGGTCCCCAGGATAGATTCAAATCAAAATGTACGCACCTGCAGCACGTCTGATGTTCAAAATCAACAAAATGAACGTGCACTGTACATTTCCTCGCGGTGTAATTGAAGAAAATGTGTTTGTTGAACAAACCAACCGGGTGTGCGGATGCCTTGGCGTGGATTGAACAACCGCACACTACTTTTCAAAGAGAAAGACAAAGACCTTCGCTGGTGCAATGTGGAAGACCAGCCGGACCCGGAGGTTTATGATCTTGTTGCTGTCAAGAGATTTCTCAGTATCTACAAAAATCGACTTTGAAATCCACACCGGGTGGAAATCCAATTGGGAGAGCGCTCAGATTCCTGGCAATGCTCGAAGAAGTTGCAGGATTACGGTTTTGAATTTCTAATCTCTCCGTTACTTGTCGCTATTTAAGCTTCTTTATGAGTTATTATCCTCTCGTACATCACTCTTTGACCTGACACGTTGAACTCGAATATCGCCTCACACGTGATTGTTTCACTATGAAACTCGTCAATGTTGTCATGGTCCACACCGATTACCGACATGCCAACTGATTTTTCCAAAATTCGATAAATCAATTCTGATTAAAATTAATTTTGGTAAACGGCATTGAGGTAAAACATGAGTTAATCCGACATCGGAAAATCATTTTTGTAAATATTTGTTTGTGTTTTCTTAATTTATCATAGTTTGTTGATTTTAGGGGGAGTAAATCCAAATTTGAAAATTCCAAAAATATCGAAAAATTTCAAAAACACAAAAACAATAGAAAATCAAAAATGAGTTTCCTGGCGAGAAAAAGAGAAAATGATAGTACATCAGTGGTCTGTCGAAACCTCTTCAAACTGAACCTTAAATGAAAAACGATAAGCAGCTCTATATAAGATGTATCGGTAGGCTCACAATCATTTTAAAGTGTGCAGGGTAATATAAATCTTAATCGACTGAAGACCAGGTGGGAACCATTCATTGGCATATGGTCTTAGTACCGAAATTTCGTTTGATAGATTGCCGAGGTTCTGAGATATTCGGTCTTTATGCTGCTTATCATCTGGGTAATCATGGTTGTATCTTTTACCGAAAAATAACGGGGACGCAAGTCTAGATCTTCCATGATACTATACATACGTGTACATATTGCATTCGACCTCAATAAGTGATCAACAATCACATGTCCCTCAAAAAAGTGATAATATATCACATTTATCCGGGAGTCAAGTTCGTTTCTCTGCTGTACGAAAGTACTGACCTGTTCACGGACTTGCTCCTGTGCCCTCATGCATATGAAAATCAAGTTCCTCATCAATAAGTGATTCTATCACATAGGGCTTGTTTTCGATCAAAATAAGTGAGAATCTCACATCATATACGGTCAAACAGATGATAATCGGTATACTCACCGGTAAGATGAACTCTCGTGCATACCTTGATACGGGAATGTGTCGTGATGTGGATGAACACCGGTCGGTAAGTATAAATCATACACTAATCGTATCCCCTCGCCATGATTACATCTGATAAGTTGAGCTTATGTGGACAACAATACCGATAATCATTATAGGATGCTTATCTAAATATTAACTAATTGAACAACAAGAGCGTATTGACATGACCGTACACTGATATGATTCTCTTACCCTCGAAACTCGCAAAAAGAATGTCTGTAAACATTTATTTACTGCTTTCAGTTTCAGCATCTTTGTATATATTTATTTATTGTTTTCCGTGTTTACATTTGAAAAATGAAAAATTCCAAAAAGATTTTAGGTGTGTTTTAATATAAACTTTATAAAATCCAAAAAGATTTTGCTTCTAGTTTATTTTTGATTGACCGATGTTGGAACTCGAGTCTATCCTACCTAAAATCCTGATCGTAAGCCGGAAAACAATTGCACCTTCATAAACAGTCGAAGTTAACGAGTTTTGAAAGTTAAAGGATTAAAATTGAACAATTATTTTTAAACTTTCAAACTGTTGTCGGTAGGTGTTTGATTGAGATATGGTCACACATGTGTCGTTTGTTTATGGAAACTATATTCCAAGCAGTTGTTCTCATTATGCGTTTAGATTTCTTGCATGTGCAGATGCTAAAGGCGAGGAGAACATGTTCGATGACAAGCTTCGGAATGAAGACACGACGTGAAGGCACTCAAAAGATAAAGATGATCGAGTTGCCGCTGACCCTTCATCAACACCACAAGGATCTGAAGAATTAACGATCAAAAGATTCACGGGCATGACTCAATGGAGAGTTCATTCTAAGGGGGAGTTTGTAAACACACTTCCTAAATGAAATGGGGAGTTTGTTGATACACTCTCTACTTACGACGCGTGAAGACTTTGAAGATCCTCCGACATGAAAGGCACAGAAGACGAACAATCACAGAAGACGAACCATCACGAGTAGCGTCCAAGGGGGAGTTTGTTGATACACTTTGTGTGGACGCGACTCGGCTCAGTTCGACTCGGCTCGGTTCGACTTGGTTTTGACACGGTTAGGTCCGGCTCAAGCCCGACGTCATGACATTCCTCCGTCGTGCGCCCCAGAGTTCGACACGCGAAGCACAGAGCGCCGCGAACAAGTCCCAGGTGACACATCACCATGACATCATCTTTATGATGTCATGATGATGTCATAGTGTTGAAAATGCATGCAAATGTTGACTTTGTGAATCAAATGACGAAACACAAATGTGTTTCGTCAACTTTGTATTGCTTGTCCCTGTTTCGTCGCCTGCTGGGCTTCTTCAGGCCCAATGTCTGGCCCAAAGGTGTTTCCCCGAGGCCTTTATGTGTTTCGTCAAGTCTGTGTCTTTGTTTTAGTATAAATAGGTCTTTTAGTTTCTGTGTGAAACTTGGAAGAGACACGAGAGCTGTGAGACTTTGAGAGAGAGTCTTTAAACATTGTTTGTATATGTTTGTATCGTTCTCATCCCTAATCAATAGATATTGAATCTTTTGGTTACGTGTATTCTTCTTTTACACTTTGTTTGGTTTGCACCGTCACGGGGATTCCGCACCCGTTACCGTGTTCTTGATAAACAAGGATAGGTTTACGTTATCGATCCACCGGAAAAACGGGACCTACAATTGGTATCAGAGCATTGGCTCTAATCCTTGTTTAAAACCAAACATTGTTTTGTTTTATCAAGCTTGTTTTTTAGTGATTTGTAGAAACTGTTGTTTTGAAAAGCTTATATATTTTCTGAAAAAGTCACTAAAATCAGTGAAATCCTTGTTGTTTTGCTTATTAATTCATACAAAACCTTGTTATTATCTTATGCATACATATAGTTTAAGGTTTTTATTGAAGTTCTTTGCAAAACTCGTGTTCGGATAATTATTCCGGTGAAATTATTATCGGAATCTTCAAAAACTCATCGGAGTTTTTTAAGTGTTCACCAAATCTTCATAGTGTTCGTGGAATATTGTTTGAGTTTGATCTGTTTATGATTTAAATTAAAGTGTAGTGTATTATAATACTATTGTTTGACTTTAGTGTACATTGTGTGATGATGGTTTTTGAAAAAGAAGCTACATAAATCAGAAAAGTAAGGTGTTGAAAATTGTGTTTGAAAATTGTGGCTCTTTGTGTCAGAAGGTGATAAAGCAACTTTTGAAAATATCACAAAATATCACAAACTCAGATCTTAGCCTTACTTGTTTTGTCGTTTAATTCATCAACAAACTGTATATATCACAAGACAATCACTCAAGATCAGTCAACAAACAAGTCAACAGTCAAACATTTCGGCACAAATTATTTAAATATATATATATATATAATCAGTTTCGTCGACCTTCTCTTCATCTTGTTTCGTCGAAGTGGACTTCATAGTTTGGGCTTCAAAGGGATTCATTGGGCTTCACATTTCTGAATGGGGCTTCACACTTATTCAAAACTGATTTGGGCATCACTCCTTTTCGTCGAACAGAAGCCCAAACATTCACCTGTTTCGTCGCTTGGTATCAACATCAGTTTCGTCGGACCTTCTTAATAAATCTGTTTCGTCGCACAAAACATTCAACCTGCTTCGTCGCCTAACATCATCAAAAGTGTTTCGTCGATACTTGTCAATTTTTTTAACAGAGGACTTCTAAAAGTGTGATAACAGTCTGTTTTTAAGTGTGTGATCAGTTTTTCACATACATACATCAAACATGAGTTGTACGAGCCCTTGGGATTGGAGTATGGACCCACAACCAGGTCAAGATCAAACTTCCGCAGCCGCGTGGGCAAGAAATATGATTCCTCAACCATCCATAAGTGCAAGTCAATGGGCTTTGTTGTCGAATCAAAATCAAAACGTACAGAATCTTTTGGTAGCGAGAGGAGAAGGATATGCAGCTACTAGAAAGACACGCCAGGATCTGTTGAAGAAGAAATTCGAATCATTTCATTTCTTAGAGAATGAAACCCTAAAGGATATAACTACTCGTTATTATTATTTGATGTGTGAAATGTATTATTTTGGTGTTCTTGCATCTCAACAGGAAATGGTAGCACGGTTTGCTGATGCTCTACCTCCAAAGTGGAGCCCATTCATTGAGCTTTTAAAGCATACGGGTGTTTTAGATGCTGTCAATTTTAATATCTATGAATTCATTCAGAAGTTGGAGCACAAAAACGAAGAGGAAATTCGGAAAGCTAAAAGGATTGCACCCACTCAAAACACAGAAATGTATTTGCCTGGTTTTGGTCCCTCAGCTAGTTCTAGTTCCGTTCAGCAACCGAAGCTTCAAACGGCGTTTCTATCCAATACAAGCTCTTCTCCTTTTCCACAGTTCAATCAAGCCCAACCACAGTGGGATCAAAGTGCCTATCTTTCACAATCAATACCCACACCACAAGCCCAAGTTTCCACAACACAACCTCAATATGATCCAAGTGTCGATTGTAGTCCGGCCATACAGTTGGGAAACAGTGATCAAACAGGAACTGCGTTTCTTGCTGAAATTGTCAAGAATGTCAATGATGGTGAATCTTCGGGAAATGATGATAGTTCGGGATACAGTAGCATTTCGGATGACGAATCGAATTTGAATGAAAGAACTGATTATGAAGCTGATAATTTACCGAATGATGCTAACAAGAAATCTGACTTGATCAAGAAAGTTGATGCTACATCAGAAGAAATGGAGAAGATTCTCACTGAAGATGGATCTTTCTCTTCTCAGACTGCCTTTGTGGCTAATGTCACAGCTTCTACAAGTCAGGTAAAATCTGAAACTCCTAGCATATGTAGTGATTGTGCTAAGATGAAACATGAATGTGCTGAATTGAAACGTGAATCGGAAACGGTTCATAGTCACAATCAGAGTTTGGTTATTGAACTGTCAAAGTGCAAAGAGGCAAATATGGCTCTGGTTAGAAACGAAAAGGAATTTAAATCTGTAATTGAAACCTTAAAGAAAAGTGTTTCCGAAGTGAACAAAGTTGTTTATCATAAACAAGTTAGTATTAATGATTACATTAACATCATTGAGGAAACCAAAAAGGAACTAGCCATTGCCAAATGCGAGCATGATGCTATCAGGCAAAATTTGGAGAGTTATTCTAACTCCAGATTTGTGCTTGATCACATCATTGATGTTCAACAACAAAAAGGGAAAAGAAAAGGCGTTGGGTATAAGGCGTGTCCACCCCCTTTGAGACACAACTATACCAAAATGCCCGATGAAGAGGATATGCCTCGGTATGAACCCAGTGTGCCTCTCGATTATGAGGAAGTTACTACTGGCCTAGGGTTCAAACCGGACAGTTCATCGGAGGGCTCATCTGATAACAAAGAAAAGTCATCATGCGCTTCAAATCAAAGTCCTCCAACTATTGAGGACTATGATTCTTCAGATGATGAATCAGATGTGAATGACCAGGATGAATCACTTGATGAGACAAAAGGAGTAGAAATTCCAATTGGGAATCATATTCTTTGTGATCCTCCTACTCCTGCCGTGCAACCGGTTGCCAAGCAAGTGATAGATCCTGTCAAGGATGTCAAAGATGACAAGGAATGCGTGTCTGCTGTTAAGAGCAATAACTTGTTGTATACTTTAGTCGGTGATACTAAAATTTATTCAGACAAAGATTTTCCAATCAAAAACGTCAATCAATCTTTGATTGACAAAGTGTTTGAAGATAACACAAGCAAGTTTTTGGGAAAGACGATCCCGCGAGTTACTGTAACTCAATGTGATTCAATTCCAAATGCTGAAATTAGAAAACAATTTGGAAAACAGAAATCACCGACAAAGCAACAACCAATTGCTTTTAAGGGTAAACAACAACAACAACGAGCTCCAAAGCCAAAGGCTAAGGTTGAATCAAAAGGAGCTCGTTACAAGAAGAAAACAAAAGACGTTAAGTTTGTGGCCTCCAAAGGTGCTGATAAAGTGGAGACTTTTGAAAATAAATCAAATACCGATTTTGTACAAAAAGTCAACATTTTGAAACGTAACAGTGATAACAATTACACCCAACACACAAACGGGTGTGAAGCTAGTACCTCTGGGTCTACAACTTCTACGTCAGGTCGTCGATCAGATTCTCCTAAGTTTGTTGAAAGGAGAACGTGCTTCAAATGTGGGAAATTTGGGCACATCATTAAAGACTGCACAAACTCGCCCAAACCAAATTTTGTTGAAAGAGCCCCACCTGAAAAGGTTCACCCACAACGTCGTCCTGTTTCACCAAAACATGATAAACGAACTGTTAAAGAACAAGAAACAAGACAACGACGTCAAAACGTCAAAGCTGTTGAGAAGGCTTTAAAATCTGAAGCCAAAACGGTCAAAAGAGAACCAAGTTCTTCACAACCATTAAAACCAGAAGTTTCAAAATCTGTTTACAAAACTCAATCTGGTAAACAAAAACAAAGTTGGAAACCTAAGACGGGTGATAGTTCAGGGGGAGCTGCTGTGTTTGAAAATCATCAGGAAATTGAAATTACATTTCTTGATTCTCAGGGGCAACCCAAGTCTATGAAGGCTTGGGTCCCCCTCTCCAACTAATCTCTGAGTGAGTGTGCAGGAAGTTCCACGAGGAAATATCGATAGTCATAGGATTGTTGATAGTGGAACGTCCTTGCACAAGATAGGCGACAGAAAAAATTGTTGCCTTTGATGGAGAGAAAAAGAAAGGGAAACAGAGTTGTCTGTTGAAAGAAAGTGATAACTTCGACAAAATGAAAAATTCTTTCCAAAAGTGTGATTGTTAAAGGCTTTGATCGGGTCACCGGGATAGATTCAAATCAAAATTGTGATTGATGAAAATGTGTTCGTTGAACAAACCAACCGGGTGTGCGGATGCCTTGGCTTGGATTGAACAACCGCACACTACTTCTCAAAGAGAAAGACAAAGACCTTCGCTGGTGCAATATGGAAGACCAGCCGGACCCGGAGGTTTATGATCTTGTTGCTGTGAAGAGCTTTTCTCGGATTCATCGAAGTAGCTGCAAATTCGACCTTGAAATCCACACCGGGTGGATATCCAGTTTGGGAGAGCGCTCAAATTCCTGGCAATGCACGAAGAAGTTGCAGGATACGGTTTTGAATTTCTAATCTCTCCTATACTTGTCGATTTTTAAGCTGCATTATGAATTATTATCATCTCATACAGCACTCTTTGG
Source organism: Helianthus annuus (assembly GCF_002127325.2). NCBI lineage: Eukaryota > Viridiplantae > Streptophyta > Magnoliopsida > Asterales > Asteraceae > Helianthus > Helianthus annuus. The sequence goes on from NC_035436.2 coordinate 142,835,733, forward strand.
CCTGACACGTTGATCTCGAATATGACCTCACACGTGGTTGTTTCAAATTGAAACTCGTCAATGTTGTCATGGTCCGCACCGCTTACCGACGTGCCAACTGATTTTTCCAAAATTCGATAAATCTTTTCTGATTAAAACTTAATTTCGGTAAACGGCATTGAGGTAAAACATGAGTTAACCCACATCGGGAAATCGTTTTTGTAAATATCTTTGTGTCTTTTAAATTTGTATTAGTTTGTTGATTTTAGGGGGAGTAAATCCAATTTTAAAAATCCAAAAACATCGAAAATTTCAAAAACACAAAAACATGGAAAAACAAAAATGAGTTTCCTGGCGAGAAAAAGAGAAAATGATAGTAAATCAGTGGTCTGTCGAATCCTCTTCAAACTGAACCTTAAATGAAAAACGATAAGCAGCTCTATATAAGATGTATCGGTAGGCTCACAATCATTTTAAAGTGTGCAGGGTGATATAAACCTTAATCGACTGAAGACCAGGTGGGAACCATTCATTGGCATATGGTCTTAGTACCGAAATTTCGTTTGATAGATTGCCGAGGTTCTGAGATATTCGGTCTTTATGCTGCTTATCATCTGGGTATCATGGTTGTCTCTTTTACCGAAAAATAACGGGGACGCAAGTCTAGATCTTCCATGATACCATACATACGTGTACATATTGCATTCGACCTGAATAAGTGATCAACAATCACATGTCCAAACAAATAAGTGATAAAATATCACATTTATCCGGGAGTCAAGTTCGTCTCTCTGCTGTACGAAAGTACTGACCTGTTCACGGACTTGCTCCTGTGCCCTCATGCATCGAAAATCAAGTTCCTCATAAATAAGTGATTCTGTCACATAGGGCTTGTTTTCAAATCAAAATAAGTGAGAATCTCACATCATATACGGTCAAACAGATGATAATCGGTATACTCACCGGTAAGATGAACTCTCGTTCATACCTTGATACGGGAATGTGTCATGTGTGGATGAACAACGGTCGGCAAGTATAAATCATACCTTAACATATCCTCTAAACATAATTACATCTGATAAGTTGAGCTTATGTGGACAACAATACCGATAATCGTTATAGGATGCTTATCTTAATGTGAACTAATTGAACAACAAAAGGAGCGTTTTGGCATGACCGTACACTGATATGATGCTCTTAACCTTGAAACTCGCAAAAAGAATGTCTGTAAATATTTATTTATTGCTTTTAGTTTTTGCATCGTTGTATATATTTATTTATTGTTTTCCGTCTTTACATTTGAAAAATGAAAAATTTCAAAAAAAAATTTAGGTGTGTTTTAATATAAACTTTATAAAAGCCAAAAGATTTTGCTTCTAGTTTATTTTTGATTGACCGATGTTGGAGCTCGAGTCTATCCTACCCAAAATCCTGATCTAAAGCCGAAAAACAATTGCATCTTCAAAAATGGTCGAAGTTAACAGATTTTGAAAGTTAAAGGATTAAAACTGAACATTTTTAAACTTTCAAACTGTTGTCGGTCGGTGTTTGATTGAGATTTGATCTCACATGTGTCGTTTGTTTATGGAAACTATATTCCAAGCGGTTGTTCTCATTATGCGTTTAGATTTCTTGCATGTGCAGATGCTAAAGGCGAAGAGAACATGTTCGATAACAAGCTTTGGAATGAAGACACGACGTGAAGGCACTCAAAAGATAATGATGATAGAGTTGCCGATGACCCCTCATCAACACCACAAGGATCTGAAGATTTGACAATTCAAAAGATTCACGAGCATGACTCAATGGAGAGTTCATTCTAAGGGGGAGTTTGTTAACACACTTCCTACATGAAAGGGGGAGTTTGTTGATACACTTTCTTCATACGAAGCGTGAAGACTTTGAAGATCCTCCGACATGAAAGACACAGAAGACGAACATTCACAGAAGACGGACAATCTGTCACACCCCAACCAATGGCGGAAACATCGGGATGAGACGAAGTGTGAAGATTGGTAGAGACATCATAACGCTATTTGTGACAATATTTAGAAATTCCAAATTTCATTTCATTTCATAACTTCAAATAGTCAACATTACAAGAAATTCAAATACAACAAGTTTAACATAACAACATGATAACATAACAAAATTTGATACAACATATTAAACCCTAACGTCTATATGTGTATCTAGGCATCAACGCTACTTCTTTTCTTAGCATCGTCCTCATCAACCTGTAACATGTTTAAAATAATTCAATGCAAAAGCAAAGGCGAGTATACAAGTTTGGTACATACATAGCATAAGATAAAGTGTGAACAATTCCTCATAGCAAGCATGCGATTCAAGATAAACATTAAATATGGCATGTGTCTAACATATCAAACCAAGAAAATGCAACTTGCTCATGACATAACCAAAGTTTCAGTAGAGGCGGGTCGTCAATCCTATAGCGCTACATATGTCAAGGTTTGGCTCGTACGAAGTTAATGATAAGTTCAACACATAAGAATCACCCAAATTTAAAGTATCAAGCCATCACATATACAAGCATTGTTATAGGAATGTTCGTGTGTTTAGACAAAAGTTCATGTGTAAGTTTCAATAGGTAAACATGTTACACCCCAAAAGTGGTAAAAGTAAAAGGGGAAAAGTACGAGTATACTCACAAAGTTTGCATATGTTTTCCGATTATCCAATTGTTGACGAGTTGATGAGGTTAGAAGGTTGAATGTGTAGGGTTAAAGTTCATGTATGCTTAGAGTCGAGATTCGGTATTTAAAAACAACATAAAAGTAAGATATGAGAATAGCATGTGAAAGTAATCATCTTCAACCCATAACACTTGTATGACACTTGGTAACCACAAGGGTTATGATAATATTTTCATGAGTTGAACACCCATAAGAATCACAACAAGGTTTAGGTCTTAGGTGATGTTCTACTACTTTAACATATAAACATGAGTTCAACATTAAAGGTTCGAATGAGTGTATATATATATCTAGGTTAAGTACTACATATTATTTAGTCCAATAATTCAAGTAGGAGGTAGAAGATTACAATCTCCATTTAGGCACCTCGTGTTATCATAGATGTCATGTATGGGGTAGGAAGGACATGCTTCCATTTAGGAACCCCTTGAATGTTCACCACTTCACTTGGTGTAACAACAACCAAGGAGGGTCATGAACATACAAGTATCAAGGTATTAACAACAACTAATCTATAGCAAAACATCAAGTAATGAGTGGATTCTTATGAAGGATAGCCCAAGCTAATCCAACCATCACACATTCAACAAGTTTCACACTTGAACATTACTTGTGGGTAAAACCCTAATTAAAAACAGAAAGTTTATGAGGTTTTAACCTCTGATTTAGATGTCTCAACCTTGTTTTTAAGCTTAACCAACCATGGGATAAGTTGTAAGCATTAGGACATAGGTATGAGATGTGTTGGACACAAGTTGCATAGATTTAAACAAGTTTTTGATGAACATAAAAACAAACAGAAAGTTTATGGACTATTTCGGGGCATTTCCAGGTCTGATTTCTCCAAGGAGAAGTCTAGGAATCGAACCCCATGATTATACAAGCAAGTAGGAAAAAGAATCGAGTGAATCGGATAAGAATTGAGTGAGTTATGCTCATTTTCGTGAAGGGGTGTCAATCTACTCGAACCCTTGCTTTCAGCTACGGTTTGGTGGATGTTTTGTGAGTTTTTAGGGTTGCAAAAGTGGTAGGGAGGCTGGTTATAAGTGGTATTTATAGGGGGAAGGATTAGGGTTTCAATGGGTTGGGCTTTGGAAGTGTTTAGAAGGGGTTACACCTTGAAACTAGCCCACAAAACCCAACTATATGGGCTGAATTTTGCTGAATTGGGGCTGCCATATTTCTTTATTTTTTTATTTTTTTTAAACATTATAATGAGTAATTTTGTTAGTTAAGTTGTGTAAATATGTGCAACAATGTTTCCCCTAACTTGTAACAAGGTGAAATATGAAATAAAACATGATTTAACTAGGTAAAAAGTGTAATGTACAAGTTTTATTTACGAAGCAAGTTCCGTATTTTACAACGATTATAATGAAAGAATGGTTATAAGAACACAAGATTTCCAAAGTTAGAATTTCACGTAAGGTTTCTAAATGTAGGAAGTTTGAAAACGCAGGGCGTTACACAATCACGGAAGACGAACCATCACGAGTAGCGTCCAAGGGGGAGTTTGTTGATACACTTTGTGTGGACGCGACTCGGCTCGGTTCGACTCGGCTCAGTTCAACTTGGTTTCGACACGGTTAGGTCCGGCTCAAGCCCGACGTCACGACATTCCTCCGTCGTGCGCCCCAGAGTTTGACACGCGAAGCACGGAGCGCCGCAAGCCATTCCCGCAAACACATCACCATGACATCACCTTAGTGATGTCATGATGATGTCACATAATTGTCTTATGCATATAATGGTGAAAGTCTTATAACAAAAACATGTCCGGGCCGTGATTCCTTACATTGGGCCTTTGACTTGGATTGGGCTTCAACACATGTCGACGAAACAGAATTAGAATTAATGTATATGTCGACGAAACAGAATGTGTTTCGTCGACTTTAGTGATTCGCCGGGTTCCTTTTTCGTTTCGTCAAGTCAGTGTGTCTTTTTAGTATAAATAGCTCCTCATTGTTTCTGTGTGAAAGCGAGAGACCTGTGAGACTTAGTGAGGTTTACTTCAAACATTGTTTGTATATGTTTGTATCGGTTCTCATCCCGTTTAATCAATAGATTGTGTTTCATTGGTTAAATCGTGTTCTTATTTTATACTTTGTTTGGTTTGCACCGTTATGGCGATTCCGCACCCGTTACCGTGTTTGTGATAAACAAGGATAAGGTTTTCGTTATCGATCCACCGGAAAAACGGGACCTACAATTGTGCTTCGCGTGTCGAACTCTGGGGCGCACGACGGAGGAATGTCGTAACGTCGGGCTTGAGCCGGACCTAACCGTGTCGAAACCAAGTCGAACCGAGCCGAGTCGAACCGAGCCGAGTCGCGTCCACACAAAGTGTATCAACAATGTTCAGTTTGGTTTTTTAACGTTTTTCGGAATGATTAAATTGGTTTTTTGAGGTTCGGTTATTTAAGTTTTCTGCTCACTCCTAGCTACCGGTACTCAGTATAGTTTTACAGTTTACGATACCAAAAATAATAATTTTAATATGAGTATAACTCTATTTTCAATAAATTTATGCCGGATTATGGCGAAAAAATTTAAACACAAACATATATTTTCTTTTACGTTAACAAATGCAAAATATAAAAAAGTAACACTATAAAAATTTAAGTGGGTTAATGTTGTATATTAGTTATAACATAAGGGATGGAATTAAAAACTAAAAAAATAGGTTAACTTTGGATTATATTTATATAATACAAACAATGTGATACAATACGATACAATACAAGATTATTTGATATGATATGATATAATATTATTTGCTTTTATCCGTTTTTATAAAAAAATTTATCAAATACTTTTCCTTTAACACTACAAGAAATTGGGGTGTTTACCCACAGATGATTTACCTACACATGTAAATGTGTGGGTATTTACGTACACATGTTTTGATATGTGTAAGTAATAGTTGATGATATATTTTCATAATGATTAACACTTAATATGTGTTGGTAACACATTTTAGCCACACTTGGTGTTAGTGGGAAAATTTGCCCCCCAAAATTGCCTACACATGTAGCAAATTTTCGTCATGTGTAGCTAAATTATCTACACATATGTAGGTAAATGATTATGTTTACCAACACATAATAATTTTAAAAAAAATATGTAGATAAACTAAGTTAATGTATACTTTTTGTTTTTTGAAAATGACGTGACAAATTGAATACCTACACATGATTAAAAATATACAATATGTGTAGATATTACATACCTATAAAGTAAGTAAATATATATTTTTAAATGTTGTGACAAAACAAATATCTACACATATTTAAAAATGTACAATATGTGTAGATATTGAATACAAATAAAATAAATAATTAAATCTTTTTTAAGATGACATGGTAAAAAATACCTACACATATATAGAAATGTACAATATGTGTAGATATTGGACACATAAAAAATAAATTATGAGGGCTCCGAGCTCCATCTAAAGCTCAAGCTCGGTTCGTTTTGGAAGTTTTTCAAGCTCCAACTCGGCTCGTATTTTATTTATTAATTAGTTTATATTAAGAGTTAATTACATAGTTAGTCCCTGTGGTTTGCACAAAGTAATATACTTAGGTACTAATAGTTTAAAATCACCTTCTACGGCATACCTTTTTTTTTGGTTATAAACAGGTATATGAAACAACACAACAATTGCATAAAGTTAATTAAAAAGCAGTTTAATTGTGAGTTAGACACATAGCCCACTGGTAGGACTGTGTGCACATGACACCGAAGTTGCCGGTTCAAATCTGGGCAGAACCAGTTTTGTGTTTCATTTTTAGTTCAATTCCTTTTCAATTATAACTTCCATAATTAACAGTTTGTATTTTTTTATTTCATTTCCTTTCTATAATAAAACCTTAAACATTTAATAATAACACAAATAATTAACAATTTGTTATAAAAATATTATATAATTACGGTTCATTACGACTAGTAACGTTTCGACGCTCATTACGGACCTATGCGTGTTACGGACGACTTCGAACAAAAAATAAAAATATTATATAATTACGGCTCGTTACGGACTCGACGCACGTTGCGGACACGACTTCGACTAAATAATAACAAATATTATATATTTACGACTAGCTAGTGGATTCGACGCGCGTTACGGACCTACGCTCGTTACGGACGACCTCGACTAAATAATAAAAATATTATATATTTACGACTAGTTAGGTTTCGACGCTCGTTACGAACATACGATTGACGACTCGAATGATAAAATGAAAATATTATATAATTACGGCTCTTAGGATTCGACGCGCGTTACGGCCCTAGGCCCGTTACGAAAGACATCGACTAAATAATAAAAATATTATATATTTATGACTAGTTACGTTTCGACGCTCGTTACGGACCTACGCGCGTTAAGTACAACTTCAACTAAATAATAAAAATATTATATATCTCCGACTAGTTACGGATTCGACGCACGTTACGGACCTACGCTCGTTACGGATGACTTCGACTAAATAGAGTAAATTGCTAAAATCGTCCCTGACGTTTGTTCACATTTGGTATATCCATCCAAAAAATGTGTTTTTCTCATATGAACCACTGAGGTTCCAAAAAAGTTGCTAAATCTATCCAAAATGACTAAACTCTAACAATACTAAGTTGATAGAGGGGTAATTTTGTCATTCTTTTAATTTATTAATTTACCCCTTTTTAACAGGTTATTACACGCCCTGTCACACCCCTAATTTTCCATGTGTCACCGGTGGGCCCGGTGGGGAGTATCGTGACGTCATTGATATCAAACAACACAACATATAAATTGCACAGCGGAAGCAAAAGATATAGATTTATTTCAACTGAACAAAATGTAATGTTTAAGTATTACAACACAGTCGAAACAGATCCACAGGCGGATCAAATAAAAAGGAAAACTGTTCAACAGACTTTGACATCTAAAGCTTGCGAGACTTGAGTAATGATGCCTGGAGTAGCCAGCCTATTTCGTCTAGCACCTGCACTTAGCCTTTTTGGAAAATGACATGGCAAATTGAATACCTACACATGATTAAAAATGTACAATATGTGTAGATATTACATACCTATAAAGTAAGTAAATATATATTTTTAAATGTTGTGACAAAACAAATATCTACACATATTTAAAAATGTACAATATGTGTAGATATTGAATACAAATAAAATAAATAATTAAATCTTTTTTTAAGATGACATGGCAAAAAATACCTACACATATATAGAAATGTACAATATGTGTAGATATTGGACACATAAAAAATAAATTATGAGGGCTCCGAGCTCCATCTAAAGCTCAAGCTCGGTTCGTTGGAAGTTTTTCAAGCTCCAACTCGGCTCGTATTTTATTTATTAATTAGTTTATATTAAGAGTTAATTACATAGTTAGTCCCTGTGGTTTGCACAAAGTAATATACTTAGGTACTAATAGTTTAAAATCACCTTCTACGGCATACCTTTTTTTGGTTATAAACAGGTATATGAAACAACACAACAATTGCATAAAGTTAATTAAAAAGCAGTTTAATTGTGAGTTAGACACATAGCCCACTGGTAGGACTGTGTGCACATGACACCGAAGTTGCCGGTTCAAATCTGGGCAGAACCAGTTTTGTGTTTCATTTTTAGTTAAATTCCTTTTCAATTATAACTTACATAATTAACAGTTTGTATTTTTTTTATTTCATTTCCTTTCTATAATAAAACCTTAAACATTTAATAATAACACAAATAATTAACAATTTGTTATAAAAATATTATATAATTACGGTTCATTACGACTAGTAACGTTTCGACGCTCATTACGGACCTATGCGCGTTACGGACGACTTCGACCAAAAAATAAAAATATTATATAATTACGGCTCGTTACGGACTCGACGCACGTTGCGGACACGACTTCGACTAAATAATAAAAAATATTATATATTTACGACTAGCTAGTGGATTCGACGCGCGTTACGGACCTACGCTCGTTACGGACGACCTCGACTAAATAATAAAAATATTATATATTTACGACTAGTTACGTTTCGACGCTCGTTACGAACATACGATTGACGACCCGAATGATAAAATGAAAATATTATATAATTACGGCTCTTACGGATTCGACGCGCGTTACGGACCTAGGCCCGTTACGAAAGACATCGACTAAATAATAAAAATATTATATATTTATGACTAGTTACGTTTCGACGCTCGTTACGGACCTACGCGCGTTACGTACAACTTCAACTAAATAATAAAAATATTATATATCTCCGACTAGTTACGGATTCGACGCACGTTACGGACCTACGCTCGTTACGGATGACTTCGACTAAATAGAGTAAATTGCTAAAATCGTCCCTGACGTTTGTTCACATTTGGTATATCCATCCAAAAAATGTGTTTTTCTCATATGAACCAATGAGGTTTCAAAAAAGTTGCTAAATCCATCCAAAATGACTAAACTCTAACAATACTAAGTTGATAGAGGGGTAATTTTGTCATTCTTTTAATTTATTAATTTACCCCTTTTTAACAGGTTATTACACGCCCTGTCACACCCCTAATTTTCCATGTGTCACCGGTGGGCCCGGTGGGGAGTATCGTGACGTCATTGATATCAAACAACACAACATATAAATTGCACAGCGGAAGCAAAAGATATAGATTTATTTCAACTGAACAAAATGTAATGTTTAAGTATTACAACACAGTCGAAACAGATCCACAGGCGGATCAAATAAAAAGGAAAACTGTTCAACAGACTTTGACATCTAAAGCTTGCGAGACTTGAGTAATGATGCCTGGAGTAGCCAGCCTATTTCGTCTAGCACCTGCACTTAGCCTTTTTGGAAAATGACGTGGCAAATTGAATACCTACACATGATTAAAAATGTACAATATGTGTAGATATTACATACCTATAAAGTAAGTAAATATATATTTTTAAATGTTGTGACAAAACAAATATCTACACATATTTAAAAATGTACAATATGTGTAGATATTGAATACAAATAAAATAAATAATTAAATCTTTTTTTAAGATGACATGGCAAAAAAATACCTACACATATATAGAAATGTACAATATGTGTAGATATTGGACACATAAAAAATAAATTATGAGGGCTCCGAGCTCCATCTAAAGCTCAAGCTCGGTTCGTTGGAAGTTTTTCAAGCTCCAACTCGGCTCGTATTTTATTTATTAATTAGTTTATATTAAGAGTTAATTACATAGTTAGTCCCTGTGGTTTGCACAAAGTAATATACTTAGGTACTAATAGTTTAAAATCACCTTCTACGGCATACCTTTTTTTTGGTTATAAACAGGTATATGAAACAACACAACAATTGCATAAAGTTAATTAAAAAGCAGTTTAATTGTGAGTTAGACACATAGCCCACTGGTAGGACTGTGTGCACATGACACCGAAGTTGCCGGTTCAAATCTGGGCAGAACCAGTTTTGTGTTTCATTTTTAGTTCAATTCCTTTTCAATTATAACTTACATAATTAACAGTTTGTATTTTTTTTATTTCATTTCCTTTCTATAATAAAACCTTAAACATTTAATAATAACACAAATAATTAACAATTTGTTATAAAAATATTATATAATTACGGTTCATTACGACTAGTAACGTTTCGACGCTCATTACGGACCTATGCGCGTTACGGACGACTTCGACCAAAAAATAAAAATATTATATAATTACGGCTCGTTACGGACTCGACGCACGTTGCGGACACGACTTCGACTAAATAATAAAAAATATTATATATTTACGACTAGCTAGTGGATTCGACGCGCGTTACGGACCTACGCTCGTTACGGACGACCTCGACTAAATAATAAAAATATTATATATTTACGACTAGTTACGTTTCGACGCTCGTTACGAACATACGATTGATGACTCGAATGATAAAATGAAAATATTATATAATTACGGCTGTTACGGATTCGACGCGCGTTACGGACCTAGGCCCGTTACGAAAGACATCGACTAAATAATAAAAATATTATATATTTATGACTAGTTACGTTTCGACGCTCGTTACGGACCTACGCGCGTTACGTACAACTTCAACTAAATAATAAAAATATTATATATCTCCGACTAGTTACGGATTCGACGCACGTTACGGACCTACGCTCGTTACGGATGACTTCGACTAAATAGAGTAAATTGCTAAAATCGTCCCTGACGTTTGTTCACATTTGGTATATCCATCCAAAAAATGTGTTTTTCTCATATGAACTACTGAGGTTTCAAAAAAGTTGCTAAATCCATCCAAAATGACTAAACTCTAACAATACTAAGTTGATAGAGGGGTAATTTTGTCATTCTTTTAATTTATTAATTTACCCCTTTTTAACAGGTTATTACACGCCCTGTCACACCCCTAATTTTCCATGTGTCACCGGTGGGCCCGGTGGGGAGTATCGTGACGTCATTGATATCAAACAACACAACATATAAATTGCACAGCGGAAGCAAAAGATATAGATTTATTTCAACTGAACAAAATGTAATGTTTAAGTATTACAACACAGTCGAAACAGATCCACAGGCGGATCAAATAAAAAGGAAAACTGTTCAACAGACTTTGACATCTAAAGCTTGCGAGACTTGAGTAATGATGCCTGGAGTAGCCAGCCTATTTCGTCTAGCACCTGCACTTAGCCTTTTTGGAAAATACGTCAGTTTGCACTGGTAAATACAACTTAACTGAATCATTTTTAAAAGAGTTTGAAAATTAATTTAAATGCACTTCGGCCAAAAATATTTTATAACTTGGGACAATTATTCAAAATAATCTTGTATACAGTTTTACTCATTTGTCGTCCATTAGGGCCGGTTTGTAGGGCCGGACTTAAGTTAACTGACACGCCACATGTATAATGCCCACAAGGTCGATTCCTTATAGTGGGATATCAGTTTTTACATAATGCAACTGTCAGGTGTACGCCTACACCCCGTGCTTAGGTCGTGGCCATTTCATGAATAATGCCAAGGATATCCGGGCATGGTCATTTAACCCCCAAGGGCCATACACCAAATAATACATATCAAACATGTTATGTAAATACATCAATCACAATACGATTTAAATGACTACATACACCCGACCAAGCGGTACTTTTATAGTACCGTATCCCAAGCCCGTATAGGGAAAATAAGTTAAAGGTATTTACCTGAGCAATAGTATAATTCAAATACAGCAAGTGCACGTAGCTTTTACTGGGCTCCTAATCTGGAACGAAGGTTTTAATAACCTATTAGAATCCTAACGGGTCTTTAATTAAGTTTATACTTAGACCGGTTAGTTTTCAAAAGGAAAACACGGTTCAACGCACGATAAGGCGAAGGCCGGTTTAGAATGTGGTTTTGACCCGACAAGCTTGTATGCTTGTTTAACATGGTAACTTGTACACATTCTGGGTTTTGAGACAAAACGATATGGTTTGACCCGTTTCGGCTAATATATGCAAACTAGTTACATACGCCGATCCGAACGCGAGACATCCGTAACGGGTAACCATAAGAGTCATGAACGTGTTCCACGAGTTAATATGCCTTAAATATGTTGTGACATCAGTAGGATATCTTCTATTATGCCAATAACGAATTTAAAACCAATTTATGCCCCGTAAGGGTATTTTGGTCATTTAAAAGGTTATAAAAGAGTTTAAACATAATTCTGAGTTTTGGATCTGATATAATCAGTAAAAATACTTAATTTACTAAGTTATATCAGTAAGGTATAACTTATATGTGAAATCTATCCTTTATGACCAAACTATGCATCTTAAGGGCATTTTGGTAATTTCACATAAGCCTAAAAGGTCAAAATCAGAAATCTGAACTTAAGACCTTTGCTTACTGTTAGAATGTAAATATTTACTAAAAATATCAGTAAGCATCAAATCTTATATTTATAAAATGGTTTTAATATATACTATGCGTTAAAAACGCTTAAAAAGGCGATTTGGAGCCATTTCCGGGTTTTTAAAGAAAAGCTGATATTTTTTATTATTCCAGAAGGCTCAAAATACTTTATTTATCATATTAGATCAGTAGAAAAAGGTTTGGGGTCAAAAGGATTTGTAAAACTCATTTCATAGCCCAAAAGGGCAAAACCGACAATTACCAAATCAAGCTTATAATCCTAAGTTATGCTCAGCCTAAAAATAAATAAAAATCTTCAAAAATCCCAAAATATTATATTACATCAGTGGGTAATAAGTTTGATATTAAAAATTGGGTTTAGATAGGCTATATGCTAATTATGCGGTTTATTTACTTAAAAGCTTCTTAATTACGCTAATGAGCATAACTCTTAATCTAGACCTCAAACTCATGTCAAATTCTAGGGACAAGTTTATAAATCAGTAGTGAAGGTTTCTATTCTTTCACTTTATCAAAAATCATGTTTTAAGGTCAAAAGGGCATAATAGTCAACATTTAAGCATTTAACGGAATCATGCATATGAATTGGATAACCAATGAACCAAGTTGTATAATCTCAGAGGGTTATACTTATAAGTAACTTGGTCTTAATAAAGCTCTAAGGCATTCCTAATTCATGCTTAAACGGGTCAGAACTGAAAGTCAAAGCATAAGTCAAACTATGCGACTTTCGATTCCGAACCAAGCTTAAACTAAAATTTGTCGAGTTGAACATGTTTAGACATGTTCTTACATTAGTTACCAACTTATATTAATGTCAAAACAGGTTGCATAGCTTCTACATTGCTAATTATGCATTTATTTGGAAATTAGCTTTCTGTTGACTTTTTATAATTAAGTTTGACTCGACAATTGACCTGATTAGAGTGGGAATCAGAGGGAGACCTTTTAGGGGTTTAATGCCCACATAATTACCAACTCATAGGTACTTTTATAATGAAATTTGCCTGGAGCAATTAAGATTAATGACGAAGTCAAACCTTAATTACGACGGTTTGACTAAACGCTAATAAACTAAGCAAAACTGAATTAAAGGAGGTTAAGCATACTTACAATAGTCCTAAGCACAACTAAGAATCACTAGGAAGGATGCTTGAGCTCCAGGAACCTCCAGGAAGTGTGTTGTGAACTTTACAAGTGAATGAGCAATTGAAGATCACAACTTCATGGCCTTATATAGGTTTCTTGGATCAATTTGATCATGCCAAACAAGTCTAGGGATGTTATGGGATCATTCCAAGTGTCCCTACACCCTTTAAAACCATCAAACAAGCTCCAGGTATGAAAACCACGTTTCTAAGTCGGTTAAACCGGCTGTACAGACACCTGTGATGTTTTTCTGCATCTGGCATGCTGAGGCGGCCCGCGTAAGGATCCATAAGGATCTTACGCGCCCCGCGTGGCCACTCTGATCCGGTTACAAAGTTTCAAATATTGCATATTTGGTCCCTGGTCCTTCCAAACTTGATTTTAAGCTCATTTCTTGCACTATAAACCCCCAAACTTGACTTTTAAGGACCCCAAGTCATAAACCAGCTTTGTTTAGTCCCCGGTTATTTATACGTTCACCGAAAAGTCTTAAATTTCAATATTGACGCTTTTAACCCCTCGTATACGAATATTGTCATAACTTCCTCATACTTTATCGAAACCTCGTGAAATTTTTATCACACATTCTTGTGAGTATAATTTATCATGACAAAGCTTCGCGTCTGCTAAAAGATCACTCATAGGTATACTTTAAACATGTTGACACATTTAGCCCCTGTAGTTTGTAATTCCTCACTTTCTTTCACGATTAGCTTCATATGATCCATGATTTATTCGTTTAAGGGTATTTACATCATGTAGGGTTATTGAAAGACATATTTATTCATCGTTGACATTTTGGATCCTTTTACACACATAGATTCCCCGTTTGTCAACTTTAGTCTCTCTAATTCATTCCTTTACACGTTTTAAGTCCATGACATGTGTCGATATGATATTGGACATGAATTTTCGAGGTGTTACATGCCCCTACCCTTTTATGGTTTGGCTTGTATTTTAACAAGAAAAATAAGGTAAAAAGAGAACAAGTCAGATCGGTCAAGCGGGTTGAAAGCGTTCAGAATGTATTATCAGTGCATATGACCTCATATGTGGCTGTAACTTCTTGCTGTAGTTGATAATAAAGCTAATCAATATATGACATGTTGTGCAACGCTGGCCAACTGTACCAACAGCAGCAAACAAGACAGAATGAACATCGATTTTATATCGGTCAAGCGGGTTTATATGTGTTCAGAGTGTAGATCGGTCAAGCGGGTTTATATGCTTCCAGTAGTTGATAATAAAGCTTACCAGACTACGACATGTTGTGCAGTGTTGGCCAGCTGTACCAACAGCAGCAAACAAGACAGAACGAACGAGTTAGGGGCTCAAATGATAAAAAAATATTTTTGAGCTAAAAGGGTAAAAGTGATATAATCACAGGGGCCAAAATCTAATTTATTCTATTATAATAATTTATTTTTTCAAACTTTTGTATATAACATAATATGTACATATATATATATATATATACTATATATAATATATATATATTGAAAGGGCAACTTAGGTCATTTGCCACTTCCCTTAAAATTCATTTAATACATAATGTACACTCATTATTCACATTAATAGATAAAGCTTTTGGTCCAACTGATGTTGTAGCCCAGTGGTTGCAATGGAGGTGGGAAGGTTTACCACCTTGTGGGTTCCTGCTCGAAAGTGCTCAGGTTCGAATCCCACTTCTTTCGAGCTTTGGTCATCTATAGCCCTGACCGAGATGCTGTTAAAAAAAAAAAAAAACCTCAGCCAGAAAACACACCACACGGATACTAATCCCAAATATCTCATCCACCATCCACTCAAAGCACAATCAAACGGCTATCATTCTCCATTCACACAAGTTTCTAATTTTCAAAAGTTCGCAGAAACCTTACTCTCAATTCTCTCTCTCATTGTTCTTCGTCTCTACACAATGAAGTTTTGGAGGCCAAAATCTATTTCATTGCATCCAAATTTTGAAACCCGCTCCTCATCCCAAACTTTCATTATCCTGCCTTATTTACATTTGCAAGGAGAGAACCAGAGTAAAAAAGTGAGTTAGAGATAGGACCTGATCGGGGGCTAGGGTTTCGAGGTTATTTTCTTAGGCCACGACAAGGTAATATTAGGGATGCGTGTGAAGGCTGACACATGGGCGACTATAAGGTTTGGACCACCCGGTAGGTTCAGTTCCCAAATGGTGCATTTGCAAGCAAGTTACCACGAAGCTGCTTCATCGTAAAGTTCCCAAATTATGGCACAGGTCAAATCCTATTTCAAACCGTAATTTCAGTAATTTTTTCTCCGATATTATTCAATCCATAACGGCGTAATTTTTTTTTTCAATTTATTGAAATGTATGCACTCGGTACGATTAAGGTGATATGTGTTCGGTACGGATTGATTTCGTTAATGTCTTCATGATCTGTAAATTTTTTAATTTAGGGTTTCAATGTTGTGGATAACTTAAATGAAATATGAATTTATGTTTTCGCCCAATATATAGTTAGTGATTTGTTATTTTCTTATTTTTTTTACTAACACGGCTAATCTTATTTGTTTTAGTTTTTGATGAAATTTGTGTAAAGATGATGATTTCCGGATGATTGGAACTAGGTATGAGCAAATCGTTCCCGGTACTGGTACTGAAATTACTGAACCGAGTACTTTTTCGGTACCGGTACCCACTTTTGGGGATTTTCGGTACTGGTACCGGTACCGGTTCGGTACCGAATGGTACCGAGCTCATCCCTAATTGGAACTTTCAGTTGATGAATTCTTAAGGGAATGTTGAGCAAATCGTTCCCGGTACCCGTACCAAAATTACTGAACCGGGTACTTTTTCGGTACCGGTACCCACTTTTGGGGATTTTCGGTACTGTTACCGGTACCGGTTCGGTACCGAACGGTACCGAGCTCATCCCTAATTGGAACTTTCAATTGATGAATTCTTGAGGGAATGTGAGACTTATATTTTAGTTGTTTGTGTTTTAACTTGAAAAAAATTCATGCTCTAGACTTTCTTTGTATGAGCCAAGTGCAATTCATAATCTTGCTGATTATGTTGTTAAAATTTCTTGAGTATAACTAATATGAGTTATATGAATTTGGTTGTGTATCTGTGATTCCTGTTCTGTAATTGCAGGGTGAAACTTGATGATTAATCTAAGCTTTTAATATTCTGTTGTTATTTCATGCTTGGTGAATCAATACATGATGGTTGAAGTGTAAGCGTAAGGGCAATTGTTAGCGATTAGGGAGTCAATTTATGTGACTTTTTTTCTTGTTTTACCAAAGGCTAATGATTTAGGAGTCACTTTGTGTGACTTTTTTTTTGCTTTACCAATGGCTGATGACAACCATAATCAGCTTGCTTCTGGTTTAGCTTTGATATTAGATGGTGAATATAGGATAGAGAGTGGCCAAAACGACCGTCGTATCTTGTATTGTAAGATTTGGTGAGCATTTAATTCTAAAAGAAGCAAACTAGCCTTTAATTCTAAATCAATTTAGTTTTGGGATGATCAGGAACCAAAGATGGATAGACAATGGTTGTACGAGAATGTGACAAAGTGTGTGCTTTGAGATGTCTATTGGTGGATACAATAGGCGAGGACTACCAGTTTACATTAAATTTATTGAATTTTAAAACGAACAATATATATTCACTATCTCTTTTCATTGCCTACTTAGCTTTTTTTTTTTTTTTTTTTTTTTTTTTTTTTTTTTTACAAAATAAGCTTAACTTGGTTTGGTTTACTTTTTTAAGCTTATGCTTATTAGCTTATATAAGCTAATTTGAAGATGCTTCTTTAGCTTATTTGAAGAATGATAGAAAATAAGCTATAAGCTAATCCAAACACTTAAAAAGAGCTTATCAAATAATAGAAAATAAGCTATAAGCTAGTTTAAGATATAAGCATAACCCAAAAAATAAATGCTAGGCCAAACACCCCCTAATTCAAGTATAGCCTTGATTGAACTGTTTTGCATGAAATTAACCACTCTTGGCAGAATGTTATACTAAAGGTTATGCGTTTGTGACATACAATGTATGTATAGATTGGCAGAAGAATGTACTGAGATGAGGTTCTCGGCTCCAAGAATTCTTGCTTTCAAAGCAATATTTTAATTAGATTTTCTATAATTCAAATAAATATAAAATCTATTGACACATGATTGGTATGTAATAGGAGGGAAACTCTCAGGCATGGCATTTTAAACATGATATACAACTTAAAGTAGCATAACGTTGAAAATATTAACAATGGTTACTTCATTTAGAAGGGATTATGGCTCTGTTGAAATGAAAATATGGTATGGTAAGGAAATTTGTTATCTAGGGTTTGTTTTAGTCTGCAGATATGGCAAGTAAAAACGTTTTTTCAAAATGTTGTTTTGTTCTTTAATTCGGCGTATGCATGTTTCTTATATGTATTCAAAGTCGGTTGTTTTGTGAGGATGTGAGGATGACGATCAGCTTCAAGCCTACTACTCCAGTTGAAGAAGTGAGGCTATATGTACAAAAGGCATCATAACCGACTCTTAAACAAGAGCTTGAACGTATGTGCTTTGATTATCACTTTTTTGTATAATAATTCTCTATTTGTTTGTCTTTTTGTTGTTAAATAGATATTGAATACTGAATTTGTTTGTCTAGGGTTGATGGTATGATTTGCAATGGTCGGCTCCTAAAATTTTGAGGCAAGATATGAGGTGCCCAGGATTTGAACAAGGTAAATATGTGACATAATTTAGTACGCGTTAAATTTGGGTTTGAAAAACCGACTGGTTTGATTGAAGGGTATAATGTGGATTAGTTCGAAAAGTCCAAATAATATAACTTTCAATTTGGATTCGTTATCTCAGTAAGGATGTTGGAAATTACTCTGATATGCATCTTTGTCCAGGATATGTGCACGTTCAGGGTATCCAGCAGACCCTAACGACCCAGGATATCAGCCTTTGGGAGCCTTTGGGAGCCTTTGGGAGCCTTTGGCCTTTGGGCTGAAACATAGTAATATTTTGTATCTCATCAAGTCAACTTCAAAATTGCACGCACTAAAAGCTAAACAGTTTAAAGAAACTTTAATTTTTTTTTTAATTTGTAGTTGTGGTGGCTTACTTACCAAAGTCAAAAGCAAACAAAAAGAAGAGCCTATTGGGGAACTCCAAAGACACCAGTGAGGATGATTCAGTCTCTGAGGTTTTTTAACTTTATGGTTATGGATGTTCTCTATATAATATATCTATGTATTTGGTTGAACCTTTGTTTGTTTGTCTTTAATTTTGCACCACATAGTTTATTAATATATTCTTTGTTTTAATATCAGATCAAGCATTTTATTGAAAGCTCAGTTGCATCTAGCTAAGCTGGATCAGTTAAGGCAAGCAGCCAGAACAGGGGTTGAAGTGTGTTTTAAGAAGGAATGTGTGGAGCTAGGGACAAAAGTGGAATTGCACATACGTCAAGCAGAGACAAACAGAATGAGAATCTTGAAGTGGAATTGCACCAACGGAAATCGCCCTGCTCGATTGGGCCATCAACCTGATGGCTGGCTGATGTCGTCCAATACGAGCATCTCAACATTGATGAGTGAAAGCGATTTAGTAGATTCTATAACTCATTAGTAACATATAAACACTTTTAGTTTTGTTTGTTTTAGTATTTAAATTTCTATAACTACCACTTTTATTTGGTTGTTTGTAAGATTGATGTTTATTAGTTTAACTAAGAATCTTAATTTGTTCACGAATGTTTCCATATTGCTTTGGTATTTGTTTGTAAATATTGAATATTTTTATCTACATATGTGTGGTTAATTTCTACAATTTAAATTATATTTACCAACACATCAATGTTTTTTTCAACACAAATTAAGATCAATACCTACACATTTTCAACATTTACCTACACATAATATTACATTTACCTACGCATAAGATTACTTTTACCTACACATATATTCAAGCCACGTCAACTGCCACGTCGGATGCCACGTCAACTGCCATGTCGGATTCCACGTCAGTTGCCACGTCAGATGTTTTCTAAACAAATTGTTGTACTTTTAACCACACATATAAATGGCTTTTAGCAACACATATATGTGTAGGTATGGCTTGCTATATGCCTACATATAACTTATGTGTGGGTAATGAACGAAATTTGAATACATATAAGTTTTGAACATTTTATAGTTATAACTACACATCATGAGAAGGTTAAATGGCTTAATACCAAGTTCAAAACAACTAGATATTTTAAAATATAAAAGAGATAATATGTAAATATTACTCACGATACGCGTTAGATTACATCATTGACGTCCAGAAGACGAAACGCAATGTCCAATGCATAGGGTGTAAATCGTGTCCTCCACCAATAAGACACAATTTTACCAAGTTGCCAGATGAGGAGGATATGCCTCGTTTTGAGCCGTCGGCTACTGGACTAAAACCTTTATGATTTCGAGTTGCAATCTAAGTCGAAATCTCATGGTTTCGAGTTATTAATGAGATTTCGAGTTGTATGTTTATATCGAAATCTCTTATGAGTCTCGAAACCTACTGTCAACAGCTGTTAGTGTGAAAAGGTTGGAAATTTGAATGTTTAGGGATTACGAGATTTAGTTTTCTATTTTAATGTTGATCTAAGTTTATCAAAATATTTCAAAATAATATCCATTTAATTTTTATAACAGATTTCAAAATTTAAAAGATAAAATTTAGATCAAAACTAGGAAAAACACTCAATAATCTAAATTTCATTCTAAAGAATAGGAATTGTTTCAAATTTCTCATAAGAAAATAAGATGAACCCTAAATTAAAAAAAAAACATAATTCTGGAATCTGAAATATGTTATTTTAATGATTTTGGAAAGGTGACTTAATATGTTATAATTTCGGAACAGTTATAAGACATCAAAACATAAGATCCGAAATTGTTTATGAAGATAAACTTGAAACAGGGTTTCGAATTTATGTTTTTCCCGAAACAGTGATTTCGAGATACTTGGTCTCGAAACAGGCTTTTAAATTTTATTATGTTTTCAAAACTCTGTTTTCTATATTTCAATCCCAGAATAATGAATACGAAAACATAAATGATTTATCAACATATGCTCTGATTCCACATGTTGATCAGTTCTGTTTAAACATAATGGAAAACATGAAAACATACCTTTGATTGCAGTAGACAGGCCAGCGGAGAATCCAGATGGAGACGCAACAATAAGGTTTGACATGATTGTCAGCTTGATTTGGTTCCTCCTTAGGGTGGAATCTAATCAAAACCGTTGTTTAAGAAAATTTTTACAAAAACTTCAGCTCAGCCCATCTGTTCGAATGGACAATGTCCATCCATCCGGATGACCTGACCCTGACGATTTCCGTGGTTTAATTCTTGTTACATGACTGTTAAAACATTTTTAATACTTCAAAAATTTTAACGGTTCACAAACAACCACAGAGCATCCGCCCAAATGAGCCATCCGTCCGGATGGAGCCCATCCGTCCGGATGGAGTGGACCCATCCGTCCAGATAGACTGTTGGACACTTAACTCGCTTTGTAACCCGCTCGACACTCTGATTTCGACTGTGTCAGCACCTGGAAGACTTATGCTTGTGTTCCCGTACGCAGGCTGATCTGGCGCTCCCTTCAATCCAATCCAGATTGTGTTTACTTGATAAACACACACTGTGAGTATACTCGAACCCATTTTCGTTTAACCCCACTTTTGGGTGTTACATACGTTCTCTATCAAAACATAGCACACAACGCAAACACTTATTAAACGCTAACCGCTCCCGCATGTTATACATGATTTGTTTAATGCTTGTTACTATGTTTACACAGTGTTACACTAGACCGCCTTTAGCAACGATAGTACTATAGTTTGGACTCAGCACCTGTTGTGAATAGGGGTTGCTAAGGATCACATTACTTTACTTCACGTGTTCGCTTCAGTGAACATGTGTCGTGCATACTCTACATCGCAGTCACGTGGTTAGGTTGTATCATTGTTGGTAGTTACATGCTTCGCTCGTTACGTGTTACATGCTGGTTATGCGTAAACGCTTTTCATACTATATATATGCAAACTTGTGTACTCACCTATACTTCATGTATTGACTTTTATTTTAACGTATGTGACATGTTGATTGGATGTTATGCTGCAAACAAGTTAGGAAGTCTAGAAACTCACCAAATAAATCTGAGTTGTCGGAATGGAATTTGTTTTTGAGACTGAATATCTGTAATGACTGTTTTGAATTATTTGTTCAATAGAATGGGATGTTAAACCTTATAAATATTGTCATTTAATAGTTGATATGAATTCTCTTGAACAATCTATTTCGCTCAGTGCAACGCCCCGATGATTCCGCCATCGGTTGGGGTGTGACAGACCACACAGTCTCGTACAACACGTAAAACACAGAGTACAATTACTGATTGCATGACCGCACAGTGTCTAGAGACCGCACACTAGGCAGTGGGCCGCACACTTCCTTAGGGCCATTCAACTATTGGGCCGCACACCCCTTAATGAACTATATGTAAACTGGACCGCACACTCAAAGATGGACCGCACACTCCCTCATTGGGCGATTATTTGATTGGATTGCATACCATTATATCTGGGCCGAATATCAAATTGGATCGCACACTCAGTTTTGTAACACAAACTCACACCATGATTGGACTGTGACTGTTACTGTTTATTTGTTGTGCATGTAATGAAGATGTATACTTGAATTACTTAGTTATTATGTGATAGTGTGCAAATACGTGAATTACGTGTAAACAAAACCTGACTAGTATTGGTAACCATAATAGGACGTGGTTGACCAACTGATAAAACAAGTAAACTATCTGCCGAGCAAACCAAGGTGAGTTCACACACTTTACTAAAAACATGCGTTCCCGGTGGTTGGGAAACAGAACAAACGGCACTTTCCCAGATTTGGGATTGCTTACTATTCCTGGTTTGGAATACGGTTAATTACATTAGATGCAACAAGGTACTAAACGAAACTCTATCACGAAGTCCCTACTTTCTATACCGATTAGTCGTCGGTGCCTGGTGAACGGGTTATTAGTTGATAGCGCTATTTAGATTTCACCAACATCACACCGTGCCTGGAGAGGATCGGTCGTGAACTAATAGACCTTGGCAAACCGTCAATGGTGATAGACATTGACAAACGGGGCAACAACGAAACAACAGGTCACAAAGTATTCGGTATTACGCAGTTTAGTAGCTTACATATGGGGTAGCTCCCTATGGCATGATATAAACGAGTAACTTAACACAAACACAAGTTTTATGGAACTAAAACTGGACAACTCGTGAACTCGCCAACCTTATGTTGATACCCACTGCATGCTTTGAAGGTACTCAGTGATAATAGGAGCTTGCAGCTGGAGAGTGTATTGGTCGCATGAACCCGTGTTGGGTTTTCCTATAATAATTATGAACTTCAACTGTTGTTTTGAACTGTTTAACTTATGCTTCCGCTGATAACTTTAATTACCAGCTGATTTGATCGATCCACTACTGGTTGAAAAAGATGAACATGAGATGTTGTCGATCGGCTGCTAGTTTATCCCTTGGCTATCAAGAACCAGCCAAGTTGATTCTTTGACTGGATTCCGCTAGTGGCTCTAATACAACTCGATGGACTCTTTTATTTATTCAACTCAAAAAAGAAATTCGTTTTTTCTTCATAATTAGGCCGACATTTCGAACTAGTTAATTAGTTGCTAGTTGTTAGACACCCAAATAAAAGAAAATCATGGTTCAAAACAAGTGGCATCACAAACATAGAGCCAAGTTAACAATGAATTTGAAAAGTCACAACTACTTTGGTTCGAAAGGCTCCAGATGTAATTAAGCCCATATATACTCATAACAAAGAAACTTGACTACAGATACAAATAACTGATCACCTGGTCTTTCTTTTGTGAATACACTAGGATGAATTTTCAAGTAACAAGTAGTAAAAAACTACAAATGATGTAGACCAATACACAGACACGGCCTTCATTTTACATGGTGAGTCTATTTTTGGCCAAGATGTTCATTGTAGGAGAAAAAAGGACCTTGCAACCTTGCAGACTCTAAGCAACATAATTAATTCACTCATAGATCATGAATGAATGCAATTCCTTGAACCGCTCCTAGCCTGAATTTTCCGCAATCTCCAATAAAAAAAAAACTGTTTTGCACCATTTCCCTACAAAGAATGCATTAAGAAATACCTGAATATTATTAAAGCATGTTTACATATAGCCAAGTATTTTTCTCTGGAAGAATCTTAAAGGTTGACACGTCTGAACTTGCTGCCCCTTCGTTTAGGACTTTTGGGAACTTATACTTAACTAAACAATTCAAATTTAATTATTAAATACGGAATAAGAACATATCCGCAAAGCAAATTAATAGTTTTTTTAACTAAACAAAGTTTAAACAAACCCTTGTAGATACTTAAAGATTTAGAAAATGGCATCATCGTTGACCAACAATTACAACTGATTTCAAAGATCATCAATCAGCAAAAAGATTTTAAGAGAAGCATACACACATTTATATGTATTGATGTGATTAAGCTTTCATATATTGGTAAATTTGTTTTCTAATAAGATGAAAGGCCAATAACTGTTCATGAATGAAGGCTCAAAAGTGTCATATAATGCTATGTTTGAAGAAGTTATGGCGTTCTCTTATCACTCGGGTTATGTAATTGAACAGTGTATCTCAGGGTTGTACTCTAGCTTCTCCCCTGGTCCATTTTACTCTAGCTTTTAATATTGCATTGCAAAACTTGACCATTAAAGTTTGTTGAACTTTGTTGTTGAGAACTTGGTGTTGAGAAATTTGGTTCAAAACTTGAATAAGATGAAGAATATCCACTGCTCTGATTTGTATTGTTTGCATTTGTTCCGGAAGTACCATCAGCACTGAACGCAGTCTGAATCTTTGGACTCGGAGTGGTCTCAACTTTGCTTCCTCTATAGTATAAACTAACATCTTGTTGAGCACCTGAACTTCTCATCGTAGCAGTTTTTCGAATTGATAGCTCATGTTCTTCCAATTTCTGGATAAACATACTCAAATTCATATCTCCAAATTGTCGGTTATGCTTTAAAATCAAGAGATATGCTCCCCATTCATTCTGTGGTAACGCAACGGCTAGCTTATCAACCCACTCATCATCTTCTTTCTTGATGTCCAATCTTTTCATTTCCATGACAAGATGACAATATCTCTCAACAATCATTCTTGTTGTTTCACCTTCAAGAGCTGTAAACATATCAAAAGATTTTTTTAGTAATGCTCGTTTATTTTTTATCATATCAGCACTACCCTTAACCTTTTTAATCAACACTTTCCAAATTGATCTAACAGTTCCCTCATATTGAAGCAAAACGAAAATATCTTCTTTTACCGCTTGTTGGAGAATGCTAATCATCATTTTTTCACTTGTGTGTTTTAATTTTTCATCAGGTAAAAATTGACTTAATTGTTTTCCATTTCCAAGTTCATCTTTCGGTAGAGTATAATCTTTCTCTAAAGAAACCCATGCATCAAACTTGTTTGCTTGTACCCAGTTTTCAAAACGGTCTTGCCACCCTTTATAATCCTCAATGTACATAAGCTTTGGAGGTTTTTGGAAAGTTCCCGTTTCATTCTCGATACCGACAGTTTCAGCAACGGTAACTGGAGCAGCCGGAGCAGTAGCAAACGCATTGCAAAATTCGTTTTCCATGTTTCGGTGAAAAGTTTTACAAAATCAGAATTTCAAACGAGTTGAATTTCGTGCGAGCTGGTTCTTTAAAATCCTGGTTCAAACGATTTGGTTCAAACGAGCTGGTTCAAACGACCTAGTTAAACTTTCACATGACTTAAAGATGTTTCACACTATCTGGACTCAAATTCAAACGACCTGGGGATTCTCAAGCGACCTGACCACCTTTTCAAGCACCCCGTGCGACCTGGGACCCAATGTCAAACGATCTGGTCAACTTTTCAAACATACAGGTTCAGATCGTGCGACCTGGATGATCAACTCGTGCGACCTGACTAGTTCTCACACGACCAGGTTCGGTTTTCACACGATTTGGATCACCTTCAAACGAACTGACCTAAACCAAGCGACCTGGTTAAGATTTTCATGCGATCTGATGATTTGTCGAACGATCTGATATGTTTTTCACGCAGTTTGGTCAGTTTTATCAAGTTTGTAAGATCGTTTTCAGACCCGAACGAGTCGTTCAGAAGAGTTTTTGCTCAATACGAAAGGCAAAAACAGGCGTATCGAGGTAATTCAACTAGAATATCACTTTAAACTGTCTTTTGATTGATTTGACAAAGTTTTACAGCGAGTAGACACTTCGGCAGCAGTTTGACACTGAAACCGGAAAGTTGGAACTTCTTCAAACGAAATCAGAAAGCACCTATTTATAGGCAAGCTAATTTCGCACCGAATTGCCACAAACGAAATTAGATTTCATGCGAAATCAGATTTTGTGTGAAATCACCAAGTAATTTCGTGTGGAATTACCAAGTTGTAATTCGTGCGAAATTACCTACTAACCCATATTTGACAGATTTCTCGTACTACGTGCCCTGATCTATCTAATACACTACAAGACTCGATACAAGACGAAGTCGACAGACGAATGCACCAACAAAGTTTTAGGTTGAATTAGGTTCTGATTTGTTCACGGATTGTTTAAAACTCAATTTTACGTGTTATATCACGAAATCAGATCATTTTAACCTTAAAAACGTTGAAATTTTGAAGAAAAAGTGTAGAAGAATTAGTAGAAATGAGTAGAAATCAGATTTATCCGTGAAAACAAGCTGAAATGGTAAGAACTCTTCCTCCTGAGCTCTGATATTGTAAGACCCAAACACGTTTAACTTTAAAACGACACAGCGGAAATACGAGTCTTAAAATTTCTTTCTTTATAACTGTTCTAACATACTTAAAAACCGATTTAAACGACTTCTTTAAATAAGTACATCGCTCATCCTTAGTTAAAGTAACCTTTATAACATATGAATACAACCCACGTGACAACTTTTCCGTACAATCCATGATCTTCAACTCGATCCTCGTCCACTTGTCCCTCATGATGATAATAATGATCCGAATAACCTGCGGTCACCATATATAACTAACACATTAGTAAATGGTGACATCATACATAATTAATGAATATATAAACAATCGAAGCATTCTATCTGTGTATTCTACTCCATTAAGATGTTCTTCTGAATTCGTTCTTTACACCGGGCCTCCAATCGCTGAGAGCCCAACACTTACATACCTGCACTTTCATTTCATTCTCATAGATAACTCAGTTAGTATCATCAATACTCGTATATATTAAAACCATACATACCTTCATACGAATCTCACTCATTCGGAAACATTTGGTTTATTAACACGCATGCGTCTTATCTAACCCAACTCCTTAAAAGATAATAATCCTACTTAATACATGCATACCTCCCTACCAAAACTCTTTCATACAACTTACATGCTTACATATTCATTCTAACAATCTTAACCACAAACATCTATACACATGTATAAGTCTTGTACACACTAGTCTACGTACATACTTATATCTATTCATGTTTACCCATGATTTCCATTTACTAACATGCAACTAAATCCATGCATACAAGGCTTACATACTTATTTTATTCTCACACGTACTTGCCTGCACGTTCCCTTTTTACTCGCATCACATAAACACTCTTTAATGAGTTTGGTGTGCATTTCAAAAACTTTTAAAAATGAGTTCTATACTCACCCGCACCTCACAAAAACTATTTGGTAAGGTTGGGGTACGTTACGGAAGTTTAATGGGGCTTAGGATGAGATTACGGGGTTCGGGATCGAAGAAAACGAAGAAACGGGGCTGCTGGCATCCGCTGTCGCGTAGACAGCAACTTAAGGCGTCGGCCAGCTGCAGACCAGCATCGGCGACGCTGCTACCAGCATCGGCGACGCTGCTACCAGCAGCGTCTGGGACGCCGCCCCTGCAGCAACGGCGCCCGGATTTCATTCTTTTCGACGTTTCGGCCCCCGTTTGCGATCCCGAGCTTCCCAAGTCGTAAAATAACATTATTCCAAGCCCTCAAATCATTCTAACACTTTACCCCATGTCCCCATAATCAAATCTATACTTTTATCATGCTTTCTTGATTTTGACCCGTTTGATTTTACCAAGTTGTTTCCGATATAATCAACTACTTTCGACCCGCTACAACAATACTTACCTTAGTACTCCCATTTATTACACAATCTTACACGATTCCCCACATTCATAGATATCAAAACTCTCTATACTTACTAAAAAGTGAGTCGGAAATCACTTACTTGATATCATTATCAATAACGCATTTCAACATAGCTTCTAACAATTATCATACAATTAATCTCTTTTACTACTAAAGAGGGAGTCCGGGAGTTTACTTACCTTGTGCATCCGAGTTCGTGCATAGCTTCCGTGTTTACCTTTGACCCGTTGTCCTTCCATGTTTATGTCCATGTTGACATGACTCCTAATCGTACATGTCGTCACATTTATAACACAATTAGCATACACACACTCATAACTAAGCACTTTTCATACTTATAATACATGATCATCTTCATTACTACTTAATTAGCATTCCTTACAAGTGATAGCACATACTAACCTATACTAGGCATTTCATCGAACACTTGGTGTGCGTACTACTTTCCAAGCATAGTGTACAAGTAACTTGTGCACAATCATACCAAATTCTTATCAAGATCATCACATTCATCATTTTCACCTAATCTCCTTTCAAAATCAGACTTATATAACATCACATTCAACAATTAACTTCACACATCAAACTACAACTAGTATAACACATAATTCATCAACATTCCCATGACATTATTACCTACAAGTGGGTTTACATAATAACATCAAATTAATTCGAATTTCATGCATAATTCAAGTCTCATATGATGATTATAGCCTCTTACCATCCTAATTTCGCATATATACACGGATTAATCAAATACCCATTTCATCAATGTTCATCATTTCACAAATTGTGACTTACCTTAAGTTAGGAACAACTAAGATAACATGGATTATGCTTCATGCATTGATTTCCAGCCTAAAATCATCATTAATTTGCTGAAATTGAGTGTGTTCTTGTTAGTTAGGTTGAACCCTCTCCCCCCCCTTCTCTATCTCACGACACACACACATATACCGTAGTCAATTTCCTGCACTTTTGTTTAGTCATAATATCTTCCTTCCATTTAACATATTTAGCCCTTAACCTTTCATAGCATGCCATTTATCACACCATATTCTAACTTGGTTAACTTAGTTTATTCACAATAATTTACTTACTAGTATTTTATTTACTTACATATGGTAAAATTATATTCACCGTTTTCTTTTCTAATTGCGTCAACATAATATAAAAATATTATATTATGACTTACAAATTTTGGGGTGTTACAGATACCACTTGTAGGATCGGGGATTCGATCAAACGAGTCGTTCAGAAGAGCTCTTGATCAATACGAAAGGCGGAATCAGACGTATTGATGTTATAGCAGCTTGATATGCACTTAGAATCACTTTAACTGCCGTTTGTATTGATTTGAAACTGTTTACACGAGCTGGTGACACTTCGGCAGAGCTTCGCTACCGGAATCAGAAGTTTCAAATGAAGACCCAAGACCTCATATATACAGGAGATGCCAGACCGCACGAACCTATTGTCGGTACACTTTATGTAGACGCGACTCGGTTCGGTTCGACCCGGTTAGGTTCGGCTCAAGCCCGACGTTACGACATTCCTCCGTTTGTGTCGTAACGGGGATTCCGCACTCGTTTTGGCACCCGAAACAAGAAATCATTGTCGTCCAACGATCCGCAAACGGACCTACAATTGGTATCAGAGCGTAAGGCTTGATTTCTTGTTGAAAACCGAGTTACCGGTGTGATTTTCGAGTGGGTTTTGAGTTATTCTTTGATAATTTTCAAAAACCCAGTTCTTGTTCATAAAAATCTGGATTTAAAACTCGAAAAATCTGTGTTTGTTTGATGTTGTTTGGTTTAAAACTTGTTAAAAGTGTTGGAGATTATCGAAGGTACAAGTTGTGTCGAGTTTCTACGTCAAAATTTGTTGTTCGGAAACTTCGTTAGTGGCCGGAAAATTCAAACCTTCAAAGTGTTCTTCATGATATCAACTTTTTGATCCTTTCTAAATGTATTGTTCAAGTTGTTGGTGCATTGAAAATTAGAAGTTGATTCAAATATTAGTGGCCATACTTTCAAAGTAAGATAGGTATGGTAAAGGATTGAAATCGGTGTACTAGTGTTAGAAAGGATAAGATTTTGTGTTGAAAATTTTCACCAACTTTTATGATCTTATCTTTTTGGAAGGTTTAGTCACACACAAACAAACCGACGAAACAAATTGTTTCGTCACATCATTTAAATCATTAACCTGCTTCGTCGCTTTCTAAATCATTCACCTATTTCGTCGCTCCATATTCATTCCTGTTTCGTCGATATAAATCATCATTCAGTTTCGTCGCAGTTTTAATCATAAATCAGTTTCGTCGCAAATCTGTTTCGTCATTTATCAAACAAAATTGTGTTTCGTCGAACAAAAAGCACATCTGACTTTCGTCGTTCATTATTCAGTTTCACATATCATTCGGTTTTGTCGTTCATCATATTACATCCATTTTCGTCGCACTTTTCATCATTCACATTTCGTCGAGTCACTTGAATTTTTTTTTTTAACAGAAGGTTTCAAAAAGTGTTTTAACTGTTTGTTTCAAGTGATTTCATCTGGTATTTATCAACATACAGTTAAAATGAATCCGATTTGGTGGGGTACGCCGTCAACCGTAGAGTGCAAGTATATAAACACCCGTTTGTCGCCATCATGGGCCGAATCTCCCGCAACCGAATCTCCCACACGACCTCGAATTACAGCAGAACAATGGGCATCGCTTACCAATCAAAAGCAAAGTGAACCGAAAATGACAACAGACTTGTATGGAAATCCATTACCACCAGTTGCTTCACAGCGCCATCATTCTACTGTAGCACCATCATCTCTTGATCCAAGGAACTGTAGTCAAATAAAAGCGGCGTTTTATGCTAAAATTATCAAAGATGCCATCAATGGTGAATCATCGCGAAACGATGACAGTTCTGAACATGACAGTAGTTCAGTTGAAGACGTTTCAACTTCAGTTGAAGATGTTACAACTTCAAGTTCAATTTCAAGCGAGGATGGATCTGAATGTGAATCATCAAGGGAGGTTGTTGATTCTGATGCAGAAAGGTCAACATCTGAGAGTGATTCAAGTCAGGTATGCATCGATGAACCTACTGTTGTTAATTGTGATAATTGTGCTAGCTTAAGTGTTAAATGTTCCGACTTAGATGCTAATATGTCTGAGTTGCAAAGCAAACATGATGCTTTAAAAGCTAACTTGTTTGACTTGCAAAATAAACATGTTTCTCTGGACGATAAGTGGTGTGATTTGCAAAGCAAACATGAGGCTTTGCAAAACAAGTATGATGTGACATTTATCCACAACCAAAAGTTGATCGTGGATCTTTCTAAGTGCACAGAAGCCAACATGTTTTATGAAAACCATGAAAAGGAGTTTAAATCGGTGATTGAAAAATTAAAAAAGGATAAAACCGAGCTAACAAAAATGGTTTCAAGAAAACAAACGGACATAAATTGCTATATCAATAACCTTGAGATAATGCAAAAAGAAATGGCTTGTGTTAAAACTGAAAGTGAGGCGATCCGGCTCAAGTTAGACAGCTATTTAAGTGCTAGCTATGTGTTGGATCACATCATTGATGTTTAGAAAGAGAAAAGGGATGTCACATGCATTGGATTTAAGAAATGTCCACCACCTGTGAGACACAATTATGATGCCATGCCTGATGAAGAGGATAGAACTTACTTTGAACCATCTGTTCCTTTAGACATTGAGGAATTTATGATCGGACTTGGATACAAGAAGGAAGTATCATCAGATTCGGATGTATCAGCAGATACAAGTGTGTCTTTTGCTGAACAGAATCAGGATCCTCCAATTATTGTTGAGGATGTTGATTCTTCTGATGATGAATCCGATGATACCGACTCAGCAAAGTCTGATGCGGTAATCAAAGAAGAGGACATACCTCTTGAGAATCATATTCTATGTGATCCTCCTGCAAAACCCGCTAAGACTGTTATGGTCTAGTCCACGTCTGCAAAAGAGTCTGAGAGTGTGAATTTGCTGTACACTCTTGTTGGTGATGATAAAATCTACTCTGACAAAGATTTTCCTGTTAAGAATGTTAATCAATCTTTAATTAGTAAAATTTTTGAGGATTCAACAAGTAAGTTTTTGGGAAAGACAGGATTACACGTTGTGGTAACACAGTGTCCTCCTATCCCAAAGGCTGAAGTTCGAAAACAATGTGGCAATCAGAAATTACCAACAGTGAAAAAGCAACAAAATCACACCAAACCAATAGGTAAATCACCGACTCAAGGTCAAAATAAACAGACCCAAAAGAAGAACAAGAAAGTGAACTTTGTGAAATCCAGAGGGACTGATAAAATTGAAACTTTTGAAAACAAATCCAACACGGATTTTGTTAAACAAAGTAACATTTTAAAAAGAAACAGTCAAAATAATTACACACAACACACAAACGGTTGTGATGTAGGACCAAGTACCTCAAGATCACGAAGTTCATCGTCAAGTTCTTACAGTTATGATACTCCGAGGTTTGTTGAGCGGAGATCATGCTTTGAATGTTGTGAGTACAGGCACATCGTCAGAAACTGTCCGTATCTTCATAAGTTAAAAGCCAAAGTTGATGATCCCCGTGAACGAAATTACCAAAAGCGATCTGTTTCTTCAAAACAAGATCCCCGCCTTGTAAGAGAAAGGGAAAAGAAACAGAGACGCCAACAAGTCAAGGTGATTGAGAAAGCACATAAGACTGATGTGGTTCAAAAACAATCTGTTAAACCAGAAAGTTCAAAGTTTTCAAAAACTTCAAACAATCACGAAGTTAAATTTTCAAACAATCGAACTGGTAAAACTCAGCAGACATGGAAACCTAAAATGACTACAAATTCAGGGGGACCATCACAATTTCCTAACCATCGAAAAGTGGAAGTAATTGTTGTCGATGAAAATGGAAGACCCAAGACCACAATGGCTTGGGTCTCCATCTCCAACTAATCATGTGAGTTCATGTGCAGGGTATTCCAGGAGGAACTATCAGTAGTCATTGGATTGTTGATAGTGGGGCATCCAGGCACATGACAGGCGACATGAAGCTTCTCTACGACGTCAAATCTATTAGAGGAGGTTATGTTGCTTTTGCTGGAGATAAAGGCGGATATATTACTGGTGAAGGAATGATATCCAACGGGGTTGTAAGCTTTGACAAGATCAACTTTGTACAACAACTTGATCACAATCTTCTCAGCGTTTTCACAAATCTGTGAAAAGAAGTTTTCAGTACACTTTGATGCAAATGGATGTTATGTGTTGAGACCCGGCTTCAAGATTCCAAAAGAATGGATTCTCTTATCTGCTCCAAGGATAAATGATTTGTATGTCCTTGATATGAGCCAAGCTATTACAACGTCTGCACAAGCAACTGTTTCGTTTCCAAAGCCACATAAAAAGACTCAATCTCTTGGCACAGACGAATGGGTCACATTCACTTACGCAAAATGAATCATTTGGTGTCAAATGAATTGGTGAATGTTGTTCCTCTTAAAAACTTCCATCTTCAAGGCGTCTTTGTTTCGTGCAAGAAAGGAAAACAAACGAAGAAGCGACACCCAACTAAGAAGATCAACACGGTGGCCGTTCCGCTCGAACGTTTGCACATGGATTTGTTCGGTCCTGTCAAGCATAAAAGCATCCGGAATGATCAATATTGCCTCGTGATAACTGATGATTATTCAAGATTTTCTTGGGTGGCGTTCATGGCACACAAGAGTGAAACTTTCGGTATTATCAAAAACTTGATCATTCAGATTGAGAATTTGTATAAGCTGAAGGTTAGACGAATACGCAGCGACAATGGAACTGAATTTAAAAATCATTCCATGACGGAATTTTGCACTTCAAAAGGTATTCTTCACGAATTTAGTGCGGCTTATACTCCTCAACCGAATGGCGTCGCTGAACGTAAAAACCGTACATTGATCGAGACTGCTAGGACCATGTTGGTAGAGTCACAATTGCCGATTCCATTCTGGAGTGAAGCTGTGGCCTCTGCATGTTACACGTTGAACCGAGTCCTTACAGTAAAAAGGCACAACAAGACCTGCTTCGAGCTTCTTAACAAACGGAAACCAGATTTGTCATATCTTGAACTGTTTAGAGCTCCGTGCACAATAATCGATCCTAATGGAAAGTTTGGGGCAAAAGCAATTGAAGGATACTTTCTTGGGTATGCCACCCCGAACTTAAGAGTCTGGAATCTAGAGACTAAAAGGGTCGAGGAATGGTCTGAGGTCAGAGTACAAAGGCATACATTGCCAGTCAAATGTCCTGGTCAGTCTTGGATGTTTGAGTATGATGACTTTTTCAATTCGATCAATGTTGAAGCAGTTGAAGAAAATGTTGCGGCAAGGATGTTTTTCGAGAGTGACAACGCAACAGATTCACCGTTGGTTTGTCCAATTGTTGTCAATCAAGAACCATCTTCAGTGAACAATAATGCTCTCGACAATGAGGATTTTCACGATGCTACCGAATTGAATGAATCTTCAGAGGATGAAGAATTTCTCGATGCAGATCAAGAAGCTCCAACAACAGCAGTTCATGGTACTTCAGAGGCTACACCTCCAGTGGACGCCCCTAGAACAGCTGAAGCTACTGCATCATCCTCTTCGTCAATTCCGGGTATTGAATTGGTTGTTGATCTCAATCTCAACAATCTGGGTACAAATATTCTAGTTCAAGATAATCCAGAAACAAGGATTCACAATACCCATCCTCAACAAAACATCATCGGAAATGTGCAGAGTGGCATTCAAACAAGAAACATGTTGCGAAACAACAACAATACAAGCTTGTATGCGGCGATTCGAGAATCTGGTCAACAAAACGATTGGTCCTTCGCGTGTTACGTTTCACAAGAAGAACCAAAATTTATTAAAGAAGCTTTGAAAGATAATTCTTGGGTTGAAGCAATGCAGGAAGAACTGCAATAATTCCAGAAGCTAGGTGTCTGGAAACTAGTTGAGAAACCTAAGAACTACAAGAAGATTGGTACCCGTTGGGTGTACAAATGCAAAAAGGATGACCGTGGAGTAGTTATCCGAAACAAAGCAAGATTAGTCGTTCAAGGTTTTCGTCAGATTGAAGGGATCGACTACAACGAAGTGTATGCACCAGTTGCACGTCTGGAAGCAATTCGGATCTTTCTGGCCTATGCCTCATTCAAAGGATTCAAGGTTTACCAGATGGACGTCAAAAGTGCATTCTTACATGGTGTGGTGCAAGAAGAGGTGTACGTCGAACAGCCTCCAGGTTTTGAAAATCCTATCCATCCCGATCGGGTTTGGTTGCTCAACAAAGCTCTCTATGGTCTACATGAAGCACCGCGAGCTTGGTACGCAACCTTATCTAATTATCTGTTGGAGAATGGATTTCGCAGAGCTCTTATCGATTGTACTATTTTCATCAAAGAACAAGATGGAGATCTTCTACTGGTACAGGTATACGTTGATGATATTATATTTGGTTCTACTAATGATGTTTTGTGTAGGAATTTTGAGCATATTATGCAGGATAAATTCGAGAAGAGTGCTATGGGGGAAATGACTTTTTTTTGGGCCTACAAGTGCAACAAACTGAGTCTGGGATATTCATCCATCAGACTAAATATGTTGGTGACATCTTGAGCCGGTTCCAGATGTCTGATGCAACGCCCATCGGTACTCCATTGCAGCAAAATCACGGAATTAATCCAGACTTGAAGGGTGAAGTTGTTAGCCCCTCATACTACCGTGCAATGATCGGATCTCTTATGTACCTCACAGCATCAAGACCAGATATAATGTACCCAACGTGCCTGCTTGCCAGATATCAAGTCAACCCGAAGGCCTCAGATCTTGCAGCTGTAAAAAGGATTTTTCGTTATTTGAAGGGTTGCCTTGACACCAGTCTATGGTACCCTAGGGATAATAACTTTAATTTGATCGCTTTCAGTGATTCTGATTTTGGCGGATGCAAAATCGACGACAAATCCACAACGGCTGGATGTCAGTTTTTGGGAAATCGCCTAGTCACATGGCAGTGCAAGAAGCAGACGTGTGTCGCTACATCAACATGCGAAGCTGAATACATTACTGCCTCAAGTTGTTGCTCCCAAGTCCTGTGGATCCAACAACAATTGTGCGACTACGGTTTTGAATTCCTAACTACTCCTATTTACGTTGATAATTCTGCTGCCTTACAGATCACTAGAAATCCTGTGTAGCATTCAAAGACCAAACACATCGAAATCAAATATCATTTCATACATGATTGCTTTGATAAAAGGCTAATCGATGTTGTTAAGGTCCACACCGATGACCAACGTGCCGACCTTTTTACCAAAGCATTTGACAAATCAAGATTTGACTTTTTATTATTGGTAAACGTCATTAAGGTCAAGCAAGAGTAAAACCAACATCGGAAAATCATTTTTGTAACTATCTTTGTGTCTTTTAAATTTATCATAGTTTGTTGATTTTAGGGGGAGTAAATCCAAAATTTGAAAAAATACAAAAACATCGAAAAATTTCAAAAATACAAAAACAATAGAAAAACAAAAATTAGTTTCCTAGCGAGCAAAAGAGAAAATGATAGTACATCAGTGGTCTGTCTAAACCTCTTTAAACCTTAAATGAAAAATACGATAAGCAGCTCTATTCTCTATATAAGATGTATCAGTAGGCTCACAATCATTTTAAAGTGTGCAGGGTGATATAAACCTAAATCGACTGAAGATCAGGTGGGAACCATTCATTTGCATATGGTCTTAGTACCGAAATTTCGTTGAGAGATTGTCGAGGTTTTGAGATATTCGGTCTTTATGCTGCTTATCATCTGGGTATCATGGTTGTATTTTTTTTTCTGAAAAATAACGGGGACGCAAGTCTAGATCTTCCATGATACTATACATACGTGTACATATTGCATTCGACCTCAATAAGTGATAAACAATCACATGTCCCTCAAAATAAGTGATAACATATCACATTTATCCGAGAGTCAAGTTCGTCTCTTTGCTGTACGAAAGTACTGACCTGTTCACGGACTTGCTCCTGTGCCCTCATGCATCGAAAATCAAGTTCCTCATCAATAAGTGATTCTATCACATAGGGCTTGTTCTCAAATCAAAATAAGTGAGTATCTCACATTTTCATATACGTCAAAACAGATGATAAATGGTATACTCACCGGTAAGATGAACTCTCGTGCATACCTTGATACGGGAATGTGTCGTGATGTGGATGAACACTGGTCGATAAGTATAAATCATACCTTAACGTATCCCCTCGCCATGATTACATCTGATAAGTTGAGCTTATGTGGACAACAATACCGATAATCGTTATAGGATGCTTAGCTAAATGTTAACTAATTGAACAACAAGAGCGTTTTGACATGACTGTACACTGATATGATTCTCTTACCCTCGAAGCTCGCAAAAAGAATGTCTGTAAATATTTATTTAATGCTTTCAGGTTCTGCATCTTTGTATATGTTTATTTACTACTTTCTGTCCTTACATTTGAAATATTCAAAAATTCCAAAAAGATTTTAGGTGTGTTTTAATATAAACTTTCTAAAAGCCAAAAAGATTTTATTTCTATCTTATTTTCGATTGTACGATGTTGGAGCTCGAGTCTTCATTACCTGAAACCTGATTGAAAACCAAAACGACCGAATCTTCATAAACGGTCAAAATTTGCAAGTTTTGAAAGTTAAAAACTAAAATTGATAAATTTGTTAAACTTTCAAACTGTCGGACGGTAGTTGATTGAATAATGGTCACATGTGGGTCGCTTGTTTATGTTAACTATATTCCAAGCGTTTGTTCTCATTACGCGTTTAGCTTTCTTGCATGTGCAGATACTAAAGGCAAGGAGAACATGTTCGATGATAAGCTTCGGAATGAAGACACGACGTGAAGGCACTCAAAGGATAAAGATGATCAAGTTGCCGCTGACCCTTCATCAACACCACAAGGATCTGAAGAATTGACAAATCAAATGATTCACGAGAATGAATCAATGGAGAGTTCATTCTAAGGGGGAGTTTGTTAACACACTTCCTAAATAAAATGGGGAGTTTGTTGATACACTCTCTTCTTACGACGCGTGAAGACTTTGAAGATCCTCCGACATGGAAGACATGGAAGATGAACCTCACGAGTAGCGTCCAAGGGGGAGTTTGTTGGTACACTTTATGTGGACATGACTCGGTTCGGTTCGACCTGGTTAGGTTCGGCTCAAGCCCGACGTTACGACATTCCTCCATCGTACGCCCCAGATTTCGACACGCGAAGCACGGAGAGCCGCGAGCCTTCCCGAGGCACCTGTTGATGCACTTTTGTGTCTGTCACTAGTCTTGTAATTACGATGTATTTTGTACGGTCTTTTATCGTTTATTGAGTCTATATTTGCCGTCGACTAAGTCGGATATCCTCCTATCCGCTTGTGTCCGACTTGTTTGTCTCCTTTTGTTATGTAATGATCTATGAACAATGCATGTTGCATGTAAGGGTATTTCTGTCTTTATGTTTTGTGTTTGTTTGTGGTTTGCTGCAACTGTCTGTTTGCAGCAAACATGTCAAAAAATGCAGCCTTCGTCGAACACTTATCGACGAAACAGGCTGTGATCATACCTTTCTGTTTCGTCATGATCAGCGACGAAATAGACTTGTTTCATCGTCTGATGGGCTTCTCATGGCCCAGTGTACTGGCCCAGATCTGTTTCGTCGACCCAAATTTGGTTTTGTCGAATCCCTGGCCCAGGCTGCTATATATAGACACATTCTGTTTCGTTTAGACTTAGAGATGAGGGCATACCCAAAAAGTCATTCTGTCTAGACTGTGTTTGTATCAGTTGGATTTCTCATCCGTTTAATCAATCGATTGTGTTTCATTGGTTAAACCATTGTTGTTACTGCTTTGTATGTTTGATTTGGCTTAGTGACGTGGATTCCGCACACGTGACTTTGTTTGCTATAAACAAGGATTTGGTTATGTAAATCGATCCTCCGATTTCGGGACCTACAAGTGGTATCAGAGAACTAGGCTCTTATCCTTGTTTAAAATCAAACATCGTTCGGTTTTTATCAAGTGTTGTGGTTGATTTTCAGAAAAAGTGTTCTTGAAAACTCACATTTTCCGGAAAAATCCTTTAAAATTTGCTTGAATATTGTTGTTTTGCAAAAGAGTTTTGTTAAAAACATTGTTAGATTGAATGTTCTAGTGATATACCGGGTTTTTATTGAAAGTCTTGTGCAATTTCGTGTTTCGGAATATTTGCCGGTGACCGGAAAGTTCATAGTTCTGGGTTTTGGTCTTCATATATTCAAGGGACATTCAAGTTGTTCTTGAATATTCATTGGATTTAGTTCTAAAATTTAAACTGAAAAGAATTGAAAAAGTATTAAAAAATTGTTTGCCATACTTTGGTTGGTGGTCTAAGTATAGTGTGAGTTGACAAAGTCGTGTGGTTTGTCTGTTTGAGGATAAGGTTTCAACTACTTCACCAACTCTCTGTTACTTTTTTGACAAAACGAGTTAATGACGAAACAAGTCAACTACGAAACAAACAAGCGACGAATCAAAAGTGTTTCGCCAAAAGGCCTCTTCGACGAATCAAGAGTGTTTCGCCAAAAGGCCTCTTCGACGAATCAAAGCGTTTCGCCAAAAGTTCCTTCGACGAAACACAGCCTGTTTCGTCATAAGTGATTTTGACGAAACATAAGTTGTTTCGTGGGAAGTGTTTCGTCGTGTGTGGTGTCAATTTTAAACAGAAGGTTTGCAAAACTATCATAACATTGTGTTTTCAAGTAATTGATCAGGTATTCTACTTGTATACATCAAAGATGAGTTGCACAAGTCCGTGGGATTGGAGTACGGACCCACGACCAGGTCAAAATCCGAATCAGACTTCTATGGCCACATACTTAGCGAATTCCATACCTCAACAACAACCGTCTATAAGTGCAAGTCAATGGGCCTTGGTATCAAATCAAAATCAAAGCATTCAAAATCTCTTGCTTAGCGAGACTGAGACGGGTAGCAACAATCGCCCGCCAAAGTTAAATCACATGAACGACTATCCATCATGGAAGGGACGTTTCCATACCTACGTTCAAGGGCAAAGCACCGAACTTTGGACGTGTTTCATTAATGCATTCAACCCTGCCCTCGAAGTAGCAGCATCAACTTCAGCAGGTTATGCTAATATGCTTGAAGATGACAAGAAAGCCTATGACTTGGAGAAAAAGGCGTTTGCTATTCTTACACAAGCGCTTCACAAAGAAATCTATCATCAATTCGGATATTGTAGGACCACGAAAAGCTTATGGGATGCATTGGTAGCGAGAGGAGAAGGGAATGCAGCTTCTAGGAAGACACGCCATGATTTGTTAAAGAAAGGGTTTGAATCATTTTAATTCTTGGAAAATGAAACCCTAAATGATATGACTTCTCGTTTTTATAATGTTAATGCGACTCATCAGGAAATGATTGCTCGGTTTGCGGATGCTCTACCTCCTAAGTGGAGTCCATTCATTGAGCTTCTAAAACATACGGGTGCTCTGGATGCAGCCAATGCCAGTCTCTATGAATTCATTCAGAAGTTGGAGCACAAGAACGAAGAGGAAATTCGGAAGGCTAAAAGAATTGCGGCTGCACCTCCTCAAAACACAATTTGCCTGGTTTTGGTCCTTCAGCTAGTTCTAGTTCTGTTCAGCAACCGAAGCTTCAAACGGCGTTTGTATCCAATACAAGCTCTTCTCCGTTACCACAGTTCAATCAAGTCCAACCACATTGGGATCAAAGTGCTTATCTTTCACAATCCATACCTCCACCTCAAGTTACCACTACACAACCACAGTTCGATCAAAGTGCCTATCTTTCACAATCAATACCCACACCTCAAGCCCAACCACAACAACAACAAGCTCATTATACCAACAATCCTCCACCCCTAAACCCTAACACGGTCAAAGTCGATACTTCAAATCTCTCACAAGTTAGCATTGAAGTAGCAAAGGAGCATATGGAACTCATTAATACAATGGTCAGTGCTTACTGCGGGTTGGTCGCTTGTCAAATTGGAAACATCAATATGACCAATTAAGATTATCAACAGATCGACCAGGATGAAATTGAGTTAATGGATATCAAATGGGCATTCGCAAGTGCAGTTAGAAGGGCAAAGGACTTCATGGATCGAACTGGAAGAACTCCGTTAGAAGGCAAAAAGGATACGAAGTACGGGTTTGATATAAATGCAGTCACATGTTTCAATTGTGGGGAGAAGGGACACTTCAAATGTGAGTGCACCCGACCAACCAAAAAAGGCAATCAGAACCCATTCAGAAATCAGACGAGTACTTCCAATGTCAATGCCCATCAAGAGAATCGTGAAAGGAGGATGGTAGCAGTGAGTAACAGTCCGAACCAGTCTGGACCATCAAACACCAATAGAGCTATGACTGTTCAAGCTGACGAAGGATGTGATTGGTCTGTACAATTTGGGGAAGGCGATCAAGGAGGAGGAACAACGTGTTATGCAAAGATCATCAATCACATCAAGCACGTTCACAAGGAAGAATTTTCTGAAAGTGACGACAGTTCGGGTTATACCGGGAGTTCTGATGAAGAAAGTTCTATTTCGGGTGATTATCACTCTGATTCTGATGTGAAGGAAGAAGCAAGTTCTGATGTTGATGACTTATTAAATGAAGCAGAGGAGTTGAAATGTCAGAAATCAGTTCTGATCAAGAAGGCTGTTGTAGCATCTATAGAAATGGAGAAGTTCTTCTCTGAAGATGGATCTTTTTCTTTTCAAATTGCCTTTATGGCAAATGTCTCAGCCTCTACGAGTCAGGTAAATTCTAAAACTCCTGCTCCTAGTGTTTGTAAGTCTTGTGCAGATATGAAGCTTGAATCCGAAAAGCTTCATAGTCATAATCAAAGTTTGGTTATTGAACTGTCTAAGTGCAAAGAAGCAAATATGGCTTTAGTTCGAAACGAAAAGGAATTTAATTCTGTAATTGAAACCTTAAAGAAAAGTGTTTCCGAAATGAACAATGTTGTTTATCATAAACAAGTTAGCATAAACGATTACATTAACATTGTTGAGGAAACCAAAAAGGAACTAGCCATTGCCAAATGAGAGCATGATGCTATCAAGCAAAAATTGGGAAGTTATTCTAACTCCCGATTTGTGCTTGATCACATCATTGACGTTCAACAACTAAAAGGAAACAAGAAAGGCGTAGGGTATAAGAAGTGTCCGCCCCCTTTAAGACATAATTATACCAAATTGCCTGATGAAGAGGATATGCCTCGGTATGAACCCAGTGTGCCTCTTGACTATGAGGAATTCACTACTGGCCTAGGGTTCAAACCGGACAGTTCTTCAAGTACATCATCTGAGCAACCAGAAACTTCAACATTTACGAAACAAAGTCCTCCAATCATTGAGGACTATGAGTCGTCTGATGATGAATCAGAATCAGATTTTAGTGAATAGGATAAATCACTTGACAGGATGAAAGGAGTACAAATTCCAATTGAAAATCATATTCTTTGTGAGCCTGATACTCCTGCTGTTCAACCAGTTGTCAAACAAGTGATAGATCCTGTCAAAAATGACAAGACAGCTGTGTCTACCATTAAGAGTAATAATGTGTTGTACACTTTGGTTGGTGATTCTAGGATCTATTCAGATCACGATTTTCCAATTAAAAATGTCAATCCATCTTCGATTGATAAAGTTTTTGAAGATAATACAAACAAATTTTTAGGAAAAACAATTCCAGGAGTCATTGTAACTCAATGTGATCCAATTCCAAAAGCTGAGATCAGGAAACAATTTGGAAATCAAAAACCACCAACAAAGCAACAACCTATTGCTTCTAAGGGTAAACAACCAGAAAGACGAGCTCAGAAGCCTAACGTTTCTCAATCAAAATCTGAAACAAAAGGAGCTCGTTATCAGAAGAAAAACAGTAATGTCAA
The DNA here is from genome assembly GCF_002127325.2 of Helianthus annuus. Lineage (NCBI taxonomy): Eukaryota > Viridiplantae > Streptophyta > Magnoliopsida > Asterales > Asteraceae > Helianthus > Helianthus annuus. The sequence goes on from NC_035436.2 coordinate 142,878,824, forward strand.
ATTTGTAGCATCAAAGGGTACGGATAAAATTGAGACTTTTGAAAACAATCAAACACCGATTTTGTACAACAAGTCAAGATTTTAAAACATAACAGTGAAAACAATTACACTCAACATACAAGTGGGTGTGATGAGAAAGCAAGTACCTCAGGTTCTACGGGTTCGACATCTGTTGGTCAATCAAATTCTCCTAAGTTTGTGGAAAGGAGAACGTGTTTTAAATGTGGGGAGTTTGGGCATATCATTAAGAACTGCACAAACACTCCAAAAGATAAATTTATTGAGAAAGCGCCACCTGAAAAGGTTCACCCTCAACGTCATCCCGTTTCACCAAAACATGATAAACGAACTGTTAAAGAACAAGAAACGAAGCAACAACGTAAGAACATCAAAGCTGTTGAAAAGGCTTTAAAATCTGAAGTCAAAACAGTAAAAAGGGAACCAAGTGTTTCACAACCATTAAAACCAGAAGCTTCAAAATCTGTTTACAACACTCAATCTGGTAAACAAAAACAAACTTAGAAACCTAAGACGGGTGATAGTTCAGGGGGAGCTGTTGTTTTTGAGAATCATCAAGAAATTGAGATCACTTTCTGTGATGCTCAGGGACGACCCAAGACCACTAAGGCTTGGGTCCCCATCCTCAACTGATCTTTGAATGATATGTGCAGGATGTTCCAGGAGGAACTATTAATAGTCATTGGAGTGTTGATAGTGGAGCATCCGGGCACATGACAGGCGACTTACGGCTTCTATATGATGTGAGAAATATTAGAGGAGGCTATGTCGCATTTGCGGGAGACAAAGGCGGATACATCACTAGAGAGGGAAGTATCTCCAATGGTATTGTATGTTTCGATAAGATCAATTATGTTCGTCAAATTGATCATAATCTTCTCAGTGTGTCGCAAATCTGCGATAAAAAGTTCACCGTGCATTTTGATGATGCCGGTTGTTATGTGCTTAAACCTGGTTTCAAGATTCCTAAAGAATGGATTCTCTTATCGGCTCCCAGAGTTAATGATCTTTATATTCTTGATATGAGCCAAGCGATTACGACATCTGCACAAGTCACTTGTTTTGTCTCAAAAGCCACCGAAAAGAAGTCTATATCTTGGCACAGAAGAATGAGGCACATTCACTTGAGGAAGATGAACCATTTGGTGAAAAACAATCTTGTGAATGGTGTGCCTGTGAGAAGTTTTCATCTACAAGATATCTGTGTTTCGTGCCAGAAAGGGAAGCAAACAAAGAAGTCTCACCCTTTGAAGAAAATCAACACTGTTAGCATGCCTCTCGAGCGTCTTCATATGGACCTGTTTAGACCTATGAAACACAAGACAACATTTGGGGATGCTTACTGTCTAGTGGTTACTGACGACTATTCTAGATTTTCTTGGGTATCTTTTATGGTACACAAGAGTGATACTCCTGGCATCCTCAAAGATCTTCTTACAATGTTGGAGAATCTCTACACGTTGAAAGTTAAGAGGATCAGAAGCGACAATGGAACGGAGTTCAAGAATTATGTGATGGATGAGTTCTGTACTTCTAAGGGCATTCTTCATGAATACAGTTCTCGCTACACTCCACAACAAAACGGTGTCGCTGAGAGGAAGAATCGGACGATAATTGAAACTGCAAGAACAATGTTGGTAGAGTCGGAACTCCCTGTTCAATTCTGGGGGGAGGCTGTGTCGACTGCTTGCTACACATTAAACCGAGTTCTTACAGTTAAGAGGCATGGCAAAACTTGTTTCGAACTTCTAAAGAAAAGGAAACCAGATCTTTCTTACTTAGAACCGTTTGGCGCTACATGTACTATGATTGAGCCGGATGGAAAGTTTGGCGCGGAAGCTATCGATGGTTTCTTCCTTGGATATGCAACTCCAAATTTTCGTGTATGGAATCTTGCAACCAAAAAGATTGAGCTATGGAGTGAAGTAAGGGTTCAAAGGTACACAAGTCCTGTTAGAGCTTCGGGTGATCCTTGGATGTTTGATTACGATGGACTATTTGACTCCTTTAATCTGCCAACCTTTGACGAAGAATCTGCAGCTGCTAGAATGTTATCCGACAGTGACAACGCTGCTGGTTCACCATTGGTTAGACCCGTTATTGTTAACCCCCAAGGTTCTAACTCGGTTAACAATACAGTACAAAAAGAGGTATTTGAAGATGCTACTGATTAGAATGAGTCATCGGAAGATGATGAATATCATGATGCGGCAGAAGGAGCTTCAGCTCCAGTTGCTCCTGTTCAAGGTGCTTCTTTGGAAACTCCTCATGTGCAGAATGTAGATACTGCTGAAGGAAATGCATCCACTTCTACGAATATTCCAGGTGTGGAATTGGTTGTTGATCTTAATCTTAACAATTTGGGTATCAATGCTCGTGTTCCTGAAAATCCTGAAATGAGGATTCACGATACCCATCCTCAGCAGAACATTATAGGAGATGTCCATCGCGGTGTACAGACGCGTAATCAGCTGAGAAATAATCAGAATGCTGGTTTATATTCAGCCATTAGAGAATCTGGCCTTCAAAATGATTGGTCCTTCGTGTGTTACGTTTCACAAGAAGAACCGAAATCTTGGAAAGAAGCCTTAAAGGATAATGCTTGGGTTGAAGCCATGCAGGACGAACTGCAGCAATTTCAAAAGCTTGGTGTTTGGAAGCTTGTTGAAAGGCCGGAAAATTACAAGAAAATTGGCACTCGCTGGGTTTTTAAATGCAAGAAGGACGATCGTGGAGTAGTTATTCGTAACAAGGCGAGATTGGTTGTTCAAGGTTTTCGCCAGATTGAGGGGATTGACTACAATGAAGTTTATGCACCAGTTGCACGTCTGGAAGCTATTCGGATCTTTCTAGCTTATGCTTCTTTCAAAGGATTCAAAGTCTACCAGATGGACGTCAAAAGTGCTTTTCTTCATGGGATAGTTCAAGAAGAGGTGTATGTCGAACAACCTCTAGGTTTTGAAGATCCTATTCACCCCGATCGGGTCTGGTTGCTCAACAAAGCTCTTTATGGTTTACATCAAGCACCTAGAGCTTGGTACACAACCCTATCCAACTATCTTCTGGAGAATGGATTTCGACGAGGTCTTATTGATTGCACTCTCTTTATCAAGGAACAAAATGGAGATCTTCTGCTGGTGCAGGTATACATTGATGATATCATATTTGGTTCTACTAATGATTCTTTGTGCAGGCAATTCGAACGCATTATGCAGGAAAAGTTCGAGATGAGCGCTATGGGGGAGATGACTTTCTTTCTGGGCCTACAAGTTCAACAAACCGAGTCTGGGATATTCATCCATCAGACTAAATATGTTGGTGACATCTTGAGCCGGTTCCAGATGTAAGATGCAACGCCAATTGGTACCCCACTTCCGCAGAATCACGGGATTACTCCAGATTTGAAGGGTGAAAGCATCAACTCTTCATACTATCGTGCTATGATCGGATCTCTCATGTATCTCACTGCTTCGAGGCCTGACATCATGTATCCAACGTGCCTGCTTGCATGATATCAAGCCAACCCGAAGGCCTCTCATCTGTCAGCTGTTAAAAGGATTTTTCGCTATTTAAAGGGATGCCCAGACACCGGTCTTTGGTACCCTAGGGATGATAGCTTTGACTTGACTGCATACAGTGATTCTGATTATGGTGGTTGCAAAATTGATGGCAAATCAACAACAGCAGGATGTCAATTCTTAGGAAATCGCCTGGTTACGTGGCAGTGCAAGAAGCAAACGTGTGTTGCTACATCAACTTGTGAAGCAGAATACATTGTTGCCTCCAGTTGTTGCTCCCAAATCTTGTGGATACAACAACAAATGCGCGACTACGATTTTGAACTCCTATCTACTCCTATTTTTGTTGATAACAATGCTGCCTTACAGGTCACTAGAAATCCTGTGCAGCATTCCATGACCAAACACATCGAAATTAAATATCACTTCATACGTGATTGTTTTGACAAAAGATTAATCGATGTCGTTCATATCCCCACCGATCACCAACGTGCCGACCTGTTTATAAAAGCTTTTGATAAATCACGGTTTGATTATCTACTTTTGGTCAATGGCATTAAGGTGATACCCGAGTAAACTTCTTTGACTAATCGTTTTTGTAAATATTTTCTTTTAAAACTCTAAAAAAATACAAAAAGATTTTCCTTTTCGTAACCTTTTAGCATTTTAGGGGGAGAAAATTTCAAGAAAATAAAAAAACATTTAGAAAATTAAAAAAAAACCCAAAAAGATGTCATTTTGTTCTGTCTTTTCGTTTGAAAAATTCAAAAATTAAAAAAAATCTGAAAAATTCAAAAATTCAAAAAAAATTAGAAAACCAAAAATGAGTTTCTTGGAAAAAGAAAGATGATGATATTCACTGGTGTGTTCGGTCAACATGGTCAAAAATGTTAAATAAATGATAAGTATCTCTACTAACGATGTATCAGTAGGCTCACAATCAAACTAAAATGTGTAGGATGATACAAACCTAACAGACTTCAAGACAGGTGGGAACCATTCATTGGCATATGGTCTTGGTACCGAAATTTCATTTGATAGATTGCCGAGGTTCTGAGATATTCGGTCTTTATGCTGCTTATCATCTGGGTATCATGGTTGGATCTTTTACCGAAAAAATAACAGGGACGCAAGTCTAGATCTTCCATGATACCATACATATGTGTACATATTGCATTCGACCTCAATAAGTGATCAACAATCACATGTCCAAACAAATAAGTGAAAAAATATCACATTTATCCGGAGTCAAGTTCGTCTCTCTGTTGTACAAAAGTATTGACCTGTTCACGGACTTGCTCCTGTGCCCTCATGCATCGAAAATCAAGTTCCTCATCAATAAGTGATTCTATCACATAGGGCTTGTTTTCAATCAAAATAAGTGAGTATCTCACATCATATACGGTCAAACAGATGATAATCGATATACTCACCGGTAAGATGAACTCTCGCGCATACCTTGATACGGGAATGTGTCGTGAGTGGATTCACATCGACTTGTAAGTATAATCCTTACCGTAAATCGTATCTCCTAATTGTGATTACGTTTATTAAGATTGAGTTTATGTGGACAACAATACCGATAATCGAGGTAGTATACTTATCCGGGGTTTTAAACAGAAATCAAAATCATTTTGACTAAGTCCGTAAGTTGGTATGATTCCTTATCCTTGAAACTCGCAAAAAGTTGCACTTGTACAGTTGTTTATTTCTTTCAATTGCTCTTCGTTTAGTTTTCCACGCTTTAAATTTGTTTTTAGTGTAGTTTGTAAGTTCGTTTTTTTTATTAAGCCAAAGTTGACCTACTTCATAAAACGTCCTTGCATTTGAAAAATCAAATAATGGAAATGTGTCAATCTGTTCTGTGTGTAAAAAATTTTCATGCCTTAGTGTTTTGAAATATGTTGTCGACAAATCAAAAGTTTGATCGACGAAACAGATTGGTATCAAAGAAACAGCTTGGTCAAAAGTCAAAGTGTCAACAATTGGTCAAACCAGTTTGGTTATCGACGAAACAGTCCGTTTCGTCGAGGTCATGACGAAACGGAATGGCCCAATCTTTGTTTCGTCGTGGGCTAAGTTAACAAGCCCAAGCCCAACATTCTGTTTCGTCGAGGCCCATTTTCAGTTTCGTCGAGATGTCTGTTTCGCCGAAGGTGAGTCGGTGTATAAGGGTCCCAGTAGTCAGACTTGTGTTCATTTTTCAAACCACTTGATTGTTCATCTTCTCCAAACACTCTTCCATACCCTTTCACCATATCCATTCACCATCACTAAAAATCATCATTTTACCTTCAAAACTCACAAAATTCAAAGGTATAAAAATATCATGTTCATGCTTCGATCATTATGAACTGTATGCTTTTGTTTGAAACATCCGAAACCCTTGTTTTCTTAATGATTTCATGATTTAAGCTTGTATTTAGTATGGAATCTTATGAAATCAGATAGATTTAGGGTTTTATGCGTGTATATGTGCCTTGATTTGGGTTTGGGTTCTTGTAACAAAAACAGGGGATGTGGGTTTATTTGTTGTTTGACATGTTTCTGTGGGTTTCGGGTATAACTGATGTCGATGTTACATCTAAGATTGTTTCCTGTTTGTATTGGATGACATAAAAATCATATTGTTGCCTTGTATACTTATTGATCATCAATTTAATGGTAAACCCCCAAAATCGACGAAACAGAGGAACCCTAACTGTTCAAAAACCCCATTCATGGCGAATCAGACAGTCGGTGAAACAGGCCATCGACGAAACGGAATGGTCCGTTTCGTCAAGCAACTGGTCAACGAAACAAAGTGATTCGATTCGTCGAGGAACTGATCGACGAAATGGAATGGTCAACGAAACGGACCCTGGTCAACAATCAAATCTTGTTTCGTCGTACCCCATTCTGTTTCGTCGAATGATGTCTGTTTTGTCGTCAATGCCTTAGTGAAATTTTCAGTTTGATGCTTGTTCACAGAACATGTGTAACTTTGTGGTTAATGTCCATGTGATGTTTAAATATGTTTGTATATAAGTCTAATACACTTATTGTGACATTATGACTTATTGTGGACGTTTTCATATACAGATGGCACCAAAAGAGAGCACACGGAAACGCGCAACAAAGAAGGAGAACAAGACGGAAGAGGAGATTATGTCTGAGAAGCGTCATAATTAAATCACTTATCTGGACCCGGAAGAAAAGGTGGCTGAACTGAAAGATATCACGAAATGGATCAGGGAGTCGCGGATAAATTATGCTTTCACTTTCTCGATGCCGGTTTACAAGTCTCTTATCAAAGCGTTCTGGGATTCCGCAAGCGTTGTGCAAGTGGATGGAAAGGATGTTATTAGGGGCCGTGTGAACGATTTGGATGTGATAGTCTCTCCGGATACCATCTGGACGTTCCAGATTCTATTCCTATCATTTGTACACGAGGCTGCTTGCTACGTATGAAGTGTACCAGAGACATCTTCAGCACTCAAATCAACAAGGGTGATCTGCCGTTACGCTACAAGTTTCTGCTACATGTTCTCATTCAGTGTCTCAGCAATAGACGTGCCGGATATGATATGGCTGGCAATGATCTAATTGGTTTTATGGTGGCGTTGGTGCTAAACAAACCGTTTAGCATCTCAAAGTACATTTTCGCCAATATGAAGGAAAACATGACGAGGACTGGAATTAGAACAACCGGGAACATGTTCTGGATGTATCCGCGGTTTCTTCAAATGATCATTAATATTCAACATCCTGGTCTTCTTAAAGCCGACAACGACATTCTGAAAATAGAGGCAATGAACTTCAATTCCTTGAGGATAATCAAGAACCTTGCAGCCAAAAGATACAGAGAAAGCGATCCTCCAAGGAAGTTGTTCGGTGCACTAGGAAACACTGATTACGTTGCTCCTGAAGAAAATAAATGGCGTCACGATGACAGCCAATCCGATGACGAAGAGCCGGAGTTGAAAAGAAAAATGAGTGAAAAGTTTGGTCCAGATCCAGTTGACTCGGAGAGTGATTGTGATGATGAAGGTGATGATGGTGGCGATACAGGTGCCGTTGGTGCATCTAGTGTTGGAACTACTGGTGGTACATCAGCAGGTGGTACATCAGCAGGTGGTACATCAGCGGGTGGTGCATCAGCAGGTGACACATCAGCCGGTGGCGATGACGAGGCTGATTCTGATTCTGATGATGATCATCTAATCGAGCCTGGATACGAAATGTATCTCGATGAACTTGGTGTTAAAAGATACAGGAAGATTCGACAGGAAGATGATCCAGAATACATTCCTTCTGATTCTGAAGTGGAACGTTTAAAGAAAAGGAAAGCAGAGAAAGCTGCTGAACATCAGAAGAAGAAGAAAGCTCGAAGATACTTGAGAACCTCTGCTCGGGAATCTGTTCCTCAAGAACCAGTTCAAGAAACTCTTGTGGTATCTTCAGTTCCTGAAACTCAAATAGTATCTCCTTAGGCTGTTGCACAAAGATCAATTGCTGAAGCAATTAGAGCAACTACTTCTCAGCCTAGTGCTGACCGTCAAAGGATATTCTCGGAAATGTCTCAAGACGAGAAGAATAACTATTCATGAAACTTGAAACGGCTGCAGATCGTATTCAGAGACAGACTGATTTCATTGGGATCACGAAAAATGACCAGATCAGTCATCAAGTGGACATAGATCAGTTGAAGTCCACTGTTGGTGAACAACAAGCTGTAATACAACGCCAACAAGCTGAGATTGATCAACTTAAAGCTGAAAACGCCCGCTTGAAAGCTGCAGACGAAGAGAGACAGAGAAGTAGTTCTATACTTCAAAAGCTGGCTGAAGATCTTAAAGGAAGATGTGACTACATGAAAGAGTGGTACGACTCACGAAATACAACGATAATGGAGGGAGCTTAGAAGATAAATGCAGGCTATGAGTTTCTTCGAATTCGGGTTACTACTCTGTGGGAGGATCGATGTAAGCAACAAGAAATCATGAAGAAAAGGGATGATGATCCTGAAGATCAAGGGAATCCTGATCCTTCTACTACATCACAGCAGCCGACAGCAGCTACATCTTCTGCAATTGTTGTTGTACAGCCGCAAGCAGTCGAATCTACTCAAGGAACCTCTTCTGGAACAGTTGAAGAAGAACAACAGATTGAAGGTACATCTTCTGTTCCTAGCAGTGCTGATCTTGCATTGCAGGTTATTCATCCATTCACTGGGGAATTGCTTGAAGAAGGTGAAATTGTCGAGGATCTCTCACAACAGCAATTGATTACTCTAAATGCAATGAGAGATATTGATGACGATGAGATTGAAAAGATGCCTAGTGAGCCGGAATCTACTAATGTTGAAAACATTGAAGAAATTGTCTTCGAGGGAAATGTGAAGAAGTCTTCGTATGTTCGACAAGATGGAACTGAATTCGCCCCGTTTGATGAAGATTGGCTAAAGGAAAATGTAGAAAACATTGATGAACATCTAAAGAACCGTGATACATCAGAAAATGCCACGGATGCGTTCTCCGCGTGGCGCCAACGGTTCTTGTCAAAGGTTTCCAAGCCCGTGCCAGAGGCTGCTCAAGTTGACTACTTACGGTTTGAGAAAGCGAAGCCTAGTGGGAGAATCCTATGTTGGATGTTTGTGAAGGAAATACATTGCGTTGCCGTTAAGCGGGAGTTTGGAATCCAGTACTTTCGGTCGTTGCTGAGCATTCTATCTTTGCCATTTTATGATGTGGTCGCATTGACAAAGATAGAGCTCATAAATCGCTCAAAATATGATGGTGCAACGTTATTCGAGCGACTGATTAAGTTGAACAAGAAGTCTGGGTGGAAGGACAAGTCGTACAAGCCTCAGTTCCCCATTTATCAACAAATCAAGTTTACGCTTGATCCGACAACCAACACTGGCAGATACAAGCTTGTTTATGAGCCAGCGAAAGTGGTGGACAAGATACCCTTGATGCCAATAAGGCATAACTTTCTTGCAGAAATGCGATTATGGTGTTATGATTCCGACACACACGAGGCAGTGATCGTTTTTAATGGCGATCAAGAAAATTTCAGGATGCTGGATCCGATGTGGATCGTTAACATGTCCGCATCGGACATCAACAAGTTATATCGGCATGACATTTTCTATGAAGACAAGGACGCGCATCAGGCGTTGAAATTTCAGCGCGTCGCTTGTTTTTGCTATTACCAGGGAATACATGCAGGCAGTTCGTGGTCCGAACGACACTGAAGAAAGAAGATTTGAAGACCGAAGACGAGTAACAGACAAGGGGGAGTTTGTTGATGCACTTTTGTGTCTGTCACTAGTCTTGTAATTACGATGTATTTTGTACGGTCTTTTATCGTTTATCGAGTCTGTATTTGCCTTCGACCAAGTCGGATATCCTCCTATCCGCTTGTGTCCGACTTGTTTGCCTCCTTTTGTTATGTAATGATCTATGAATAATGCATGTTGCATGTAAGGGTATTTCTGTCTTTATGTTTTGTGTTTGTTTGTGGTTTGCTGCAACTGTCTGTTTGCAGCAAACATGTCACAAAATGCAGCCTTCGACGAAACACCTTGTGTTTCGTCGAACACTTATCGACGAAACAGGCTGTGATTATACCTTTCTGTTTCGTCATGATCAGCGACGAAACATACTTGTTTCGTCGTCTGATGGGCTTCTCATGGCCCAGTGTATTGGCCTAGATCTGTTTCGTCGACCCAAGTTTGGTTTCGTCGAATCCCTGGCCAGGCTGCTATATATAGACACATTCTGTTTCGTTTAGACTTAGAGATGAGAGCATACCCAAAAAGTCATTCTGTCTAGACTGTGTTTGTATGAGTTGGATTTCTCATCCGTTTAATCAATCGATTATGTTTCATTGGTTAAACCATTGTTGTTACTGCTTTGTATGTTTGATTTGGCTTAGTTACGTGGATTCCGCACACGTGACTTTGTTTGCTATAAACAAGGATTTGGTTGTGTAAATCGATCCTCTGATTTCGGGACCTACAACACCACATCACCATGACATCATCATGATGATGTCATGATGATGTCATGTAGAAGAAAATGCATGCAAATATTGAAGCTATTTGTGCATTCAGTTCCGATCTCATCATTGGGCCAATCAAACCTTCTTGTCTGGGTCGTGAATTGATGTTGGGCTGCAACTAAACTTGGGCCAGACTACAAACGACGAAAGTTAATACATGTCGACGAAACAAGGTGTGTTTCGTCGACTTTAACATGGCCTCATCTGTTTCGTCGACTTTGAAGTGTTTCGCCGACGACAACCGTTTCCCCGAGTCCGTATTCAGTTTCGTCATGGTCTGTGTGTCTGTGACTATATAAACAGACCCGGAAAGAAGAGAGGGGAGATAGACAGAACTGAGTGAAAAGCTAGAGAGAGAGTGTAGAGAGAGAAAGTTCCGGTGAGCTTTGTATTTGTCAAATATTGTACCGAAGCTTTGTCGTAACCAATACACGTAATTGTTAATCGTTGATATCTTGGTGTATTGTTCACTCTCTCGCTCGGTTTGTGTCGTAACGGGGATTCCGCACTCGTTTTGGCACCCGAAACAAGAAATCATTGTCGTCCGACGATCCGCAAACGGACCTACACCTGTTTCACACGACCTGGTCCAGGTCGCACGACATGGTCCAGTCCGCACGAACTGGTCACTTCGTGCGAAGTGGCTGGTTCCGGTCTGTTTCCCGTTTTTCTCGTACTACGTGTCTTGGTCTATCTATTCTATTACATGACTCGATACAAGACGAAGTCAATAGACATATGCACTAACATCAGCATACAAAGTAATCTAATCTATTCGAACAGCATCAGACACAAAAACTGCACCAACACAAGTATGGTTACAAAAGTCGTTAGACGCTCCCTAGTCGGAGGTGAGAGTACTCAGGAAGTACTCGGCCTAGGAAGAGAGTACTCGGGGAGTATTCGACCTAGGCAGAGAGTATTCGACCTACTCAAGGGGTACTCGGCCTCTGAGACCTTGTTTTACAACCAAGGTGCAAGAGAACTTGTGGAAATGAAAGAAGTCCATACTAAACCCTGCATGGTAGTACCAGTCAAAGACCAAGAAAGTGTTAACGTTAGATAAGAAAAATGTGGTTGTTCAAGAGATGGAGGGGATAGTGGACATGGAAATGACGATGGTGGTGAAGGCGGAGATGATCAGGGCAGACATGAAAAAGACCATGGAGGTGAAGGCAGAGATGAGAGGGGTTATGGAAAAGATACAGGTGGTGTATATAAACTGTAACACAACTGAAAGTGCTACAGAAACTTGTTTCACAAACCAAATCACAGCCAAACTGCTTTGATATATCAAAATTAAAACAAAACCATTTCAATTTAAAATCCAAAAATAAGATCTCAGATATTTGTAAATCATATTTATGTGCATTTAAAAGTAAAAGCATCTATAAATAAGCAGACTTTGACTCTCCCATTTCCAAGATCAATTTCCCCACATTTAAACGAAATAAAATGAAAAGAAGTCTTCTTTAATGTTGATCAAACAACAACACGACTGGAGATCACCTGCCATCTGCCAATACACAAATATTGGTTAAATTATTTTCTCATATGATTAAAGGTCATCATAGATAAACTTGCAATATTGCTAGAAAAAAAAGAGGCTTGATTATACACACCTGTAAGTTAGAGGGCATCATAAAAGTAAAGCCTGTGGAGGCCCCTGGGGGTGATCCTGTGCCGACAAATAGGACATTTGTCTCCTGTTGAAAGGGAACTTTTTATGCAGCCTTTACAAAAAATGTGACCACACCTTGTGGTCGTCTCTTCAGTCATTGGACCCAAGCAAATTGGGCAGGTGTAAGTAGGCAGTGGCGGCGATGGCGGTGGCAATGGTGCAACAGGTGCGACATGCGACTATAGAAAGAAACCAGGGTTTAAGTATATGGTAATTGCTTGCCCAAAAGAGAAAAGGTAGAGACCTAAAACAGCCGAAACTAAAAACACACACAATATACATATATACCAGTATGTACATTTACATATATATATATATATGTTCATATGTGTAACATACAAGATAAAATGTTGGTTAAAGGATTGCATCATACCTCAGTAATCACGGTGGATGGCTGCAGGTTATGTTCAAGTGGATCACTTTGCTGGTTGCGTGCTGAGATTTCTACCATTTTACAAATCACATAATATTAATTGTAACATAAAAATGAAGTTAAAAATAAGAATGCTACAACACACATTTTCACATGCAAGTACAAAGTAAGAAGAAAGTAAAAGCTTTTAAATGTTCAAACAGGTCACACCACCTTAACCTCCAAACCTCCACCTATGGAGGCTATTAAAATACTTTCTTTGGTTTTATATCGTTTTTGTTAAATAAACAGTTGTTTATATCATATACGATTTGTAAGTATTCATTATACATTTATGTATCTAAGTAAGTAATCAGAGGTTTTTGAAATGAAGAAACAAAAGATAGAGAATAAATAAGCGAGATTGTAACAACAAATTCAAACCGATGTCATTAAATACGTTTACAAATCAATCAAGATTTCAGAATGGTTAATATATGCATAAACTACTAGTTTTGAGAGTCACAAGCATTCAGTTACAAAGTGGTAACAGATAATAGAACCTAATGATAAGATGACGAGTACTTCATGTGAACAACCTGTGTCAAATTTTGGAACACAACTTATAAGGCTCACCATGTAAAAAGCACATCTCGAAACCAAATATAAAAGCAACAGTTAGAAATCAAAAGCAAGAAACAACAAAAGGTTACAAATCTATTTCCCGTGTCGAACACTCAAATCTCACAGCCTTAAACAAAGATCATATATTTTGTCTAGGATCTTAACTCCACTAGAAGTTTAAGTTGCAGATATGAGAGTCAGGTATGAGTATAAAAAAGATATCCAAATGTCATACAAGTCTAAAAGGAAACGCGGTTTCAATATCCAAGCTCTGGTTTTATGTTTATCGCGATCCATAAACAGAACACAGTAGATAGTCAAGGACACATTACTGCTGTGTTGCTATTGTAATTTTATAATCTCCAAAAGATAACCATAAAAATAAAAGAAATTGTAGGTCCCTCTCGGAGGATCGAGAACAAACCTAAACCTTGTTATACAAACACACTAGCGAGTGCGGAATCCAAGCTAGCGAGCAAACCGGGATGATGCAAGAACAAACACAAGAACACACAAGACTCAACGATTAACACCACTGTATTAATACGTATGAAGGTTCCAGTTACAAGCACAATGTTTACAAACAGTTTGCAAACTCTCAAATTGTGTGTGTGTGAGTTTCGGACAGAATGCTCTCAACTCTCTAACTTTCTGTCTGTGTGCATCTCTGTCTCACACTACACTGCATGGGTATATATATACCCAGCCCATGATGTCTGGTCGAAGGATCCGATAGATGGTCCGAAGGATCATCTTTCGGATATAGTGCTTTCGAAGGATCAGCAAGGACCTCGAAAGATCACCTTTCGAGGTCTATCGTTCGAAGCCTATCTTTCGATCACCTCGAAGGATCAACAGTATCCTTCGAGGCTATCCTTCGATACAGACAAACATATTACAACTTATTGGCCAGGTCAAACTAGGAGGATAGTTGACTTGGTCAACTTACAGACTAACTTAGGACATCGTTTACATACAGACCGAATACAGACAAAGTACAGACACAAGTGCACCAACAAACTCCCCCTTGGCTGTAGCTTTGTCTTTATCTTCTATAGTTGTAGACTCGTCTGGAACTTCGACGGTCTTTGGTCTTCGAGTTACCAAAACTCTGATGTCCTTTCAAGTCTTCAATGTCGGAGGATCTTCAAAGTCTTCACGTCTTGAAAGCAGAGAGTGTATCAACAAACTACCCGTATCATGTAGGAAGTGTGTTGACAAACTCCCCCTTAACATAAGCTCTCCCTTGAGTTATGCTCGTGAAATACTTTAACTTTATGAAGTGAGATCCTTGTGGTGTTGATGATGGCCAACGGCAACTCGATCATCTTCATCTTTTGAGCGCCTTCTCGTCGTGTCTTCATTCCAAAGCTTGTCATCGACCATGTTCTCCTAGCCTTTAGAATCTGCACATGCAAGAAATCTAAACGCGTGATGAGAACAACTGCTTGGGATAGTTAGTATAACCAAATGACACACGAATGACCATGTCATAATCAACCACCGTCCGACAGTTTGAAAGTTTAATAAATTTATCAATTTTAAATTCTAACTTTCAAAAACTGCAAATTTCGACCGTTTATGAAGATTTAGTCAGTTCGGTTTTCAGTCAGGTTTCAGGTAACGAAGACTCGAGCTCCAACATCGTACGATCGAAATTAAAGAAGAAAGAAAATCTTTTTGGCTTTTATAAAGTTTATATTAAAACAAGCCTAAAATCTTTTTGGTATTTTTGAAATTAAAAAAAAAACAACAATTTAAAATCCTTTGAGTGTTATCAAACGACATCACCGCTAATGTCGTGCTGATATGCACCAAACGACGAAACTGTTTAAAAGAAGACAATAAAAGTTAAGCAGTAAATAAATATATACAGACATTCTTTTTGCGAGTTCCGAGGGTAAGAGAATCATATCAGTGTACGGTCATGCCAAAACACTCTTGTTGTTCAGTTAGTTATCATTAAGATAAGCATCCTATAACAATTATCGGTATTGTTGTCGACTTAAGCTCAACTTATCAGATGTAATCATGGCGAGGGGATACGTTAAGGTATGATTTATACTTACCGACCGGTGTTCATCCACATCACGACACATTCCCGTATCAAGGTATGCACGAGAGTTCATCTTACCGGTGAGTATACCGATTATCATCTGTTTGACTGTATAAGTTGTGAGATACTCACTTATTTTGATTTGAAAACAAGCCCTATGTGATATAATCACTTATTGATGAGGAACTTGATTTTCATATGCATGAGGGCACAGGTGCAAGTCCGTGAACAGGTCAGTACTTCCGTACAGCAGAGAGACGAACTTGACACCCGGATAAATGTGATATTTTATCACTTATTTGATTTGGACATGTGATTGTTTATCACTTATTGAGGTCGAATGCAGTATGTAATATGTACATGTATGTATAGTATCATGGAAGATCTAGACTTGCGTCCCCGTTATTTTTCGGTAAAAGATACAACCATGATACCCAGATGATAAGCAGCATAAAGACCGAATATCTCAGAACCTTGGCAATCTATCAAACGAAATTTCGGTACTAAGACCATATGCCAATGAATGGTTCCCACCTGGTCTTCAGTCGATTAAGATATATATCACCCTGCACACTTTAAAATGATTGTGAGCCTACCGATACATCTTATATAGAGCTGCTTATCGTTTTTCATTTAAGGTTTAAAGAGGTTTGGATAGACCACTGATGTACTATCATTTTCTCTTTTGCTCGCCAGGAAACTCATTTTTGTTTTTCTATTGTTTTTGTGTTTTTGAATTTTTCGATGTTTTTGGATTTTCAGATTTTTGGAGTTACTCCCCCTAAAATCAATAAACTAAGACAAATTTAAAACACACAAAGGTATTTACAAAAATGATTTTCCGATGTTGGTTTACTCTTGCTTGACCTTAATGTCGTTTACCAATAATAAGAAGTCAAATCTAGATTTGTCAAAAGATTTGGTAAATAAGTCGGCACGTTGGTCATCGGTGTGGACCTTAACAACATCGATTAGCCTTTTCTCAAAGCAATCACGTATGAAGTGATATTTGATTTCGATGTGTTTGGTCTTTGAATGCTGCACAGGATTTTTAGTGATATCTAAAGCAGCAGAATTATCAACGTATATAGGAGTAGTTAGGAATTCAAAACCGTAGTCCCGCAATTGTTGTTGGATCCAAAGAACTTGGGAGCAACAACTTGAGGCAGCAATGTATTCAGCTTCGCATGTTGATGTAGCGACACACGTCTGCTTCTTGCACTGCCATGTGACTAGGCGATTTCCTAAAAACTGACATCCAGCCGTTGTGGATTTGCCGTCGATTTTACATCCGCCAAAATCAGAATCACTGAATGCGACCAAGTCAAAGTTATTATCCCTAGGGTACCACAGACCGGTGTCGGGGTAAGCCTTCAAATAACGAAAAATCCTTTTGACAGCTGCAAGATGTGAGGCCTTCGGATTAACTTGATATCTGGCAAGTAGGCACGTTGGGTACATTATATCTGGCCTTGATGCTGTGAGGTACATAAGGGATCCGATCATCGCGCGATAGTATGAAGGGCTAACAGGTTCACCCTTCAAGTCAGGAGTTATTCCGTGATTAGTTGGCAATGGGGTACCAATGGGCGTTGCATCGGACATCTGGAACCGGCTCAAGATGTCTCCAACATATTTAGTCTGATGGATGAATATCCCAGACTCCGTTTGTTGCACTTGTAGGCCCAAAAAGAAATTAATTTCCCCCATAGCACTCATCTCGAACATATCCTGCATGATGCGCTCGAAATTCCTACACAAAACATCATTAGTAGAACCAAAAATAATATCATCAACATATACCTGAACCAGAAGAAGATCTCCATCTTGTTCTTTGATGAAGAGAGTACAATCGATAAGACCTCTTCGAAACCCTTCTCCAGCAGATATGTAGATAAGGTTGCATACCAAGCTCGTGGCGCTTGATGAAGACCATAGAGAGCTTTGTTTAGCAACCAAACCCGATCGGGATGGACAGGATCTTCAAAACCTGGAGGTTGTTCGACATACACCTCTTCTTCAACCACACCATGTAGAAATGCACTTTTGACGTCCATCTGGTACACCTTGAATCCTTTGAATGAGGCATAAGCCAGAAAGATCCGAATAGCTTCCAGACGTGCAACAGGTGCATAGACTTCGTTGTAGTCGATCCCTTCTATCTGACGAAAACCTTGAACGACTAAACGAGCTTTGTTCCGAATAACCACTCCACGGTCGTCTTTCTTGCATTTGAAGACCCATCGAGTGCCAATCTTCTTGTAGTTCTCAGGTTTTTCAACAAGCTTCCAAACACCAAGCTTGTGAAATTGCTGTAATTCTTCCTGCATGGCTTCAACCCAAGCACTGTCTTTCAAGGCTTCTTTCCACGACTTTGGTTCTTCCTGTGACACGTAACACGCGAAGGACCAGTCATTTTGTTGACCAGATTCTCTTATAGCTGAATACAAACCAGCATTCCGGTTGTTTCTCAGCTGATTACGCGTCTGCACACCGCGATGGACATCTCCTATGATATTCTGCTGGGGATGGGTATCGTGAATCCTCATTTCAGGATTATCTGGTACACGAGCATTGATACCCAAGTTGGTAAGATTAAGATCAACAACCAACTCCACACCAGGAATGTGGGTAGAGGTGGATGCATTCCCTTCAGCAGTGTCTACATTCTGCGTATGAGGTGTATCACCAGAGGCACCTTGAACAGGAGCAGCTGGAGCTGAAGATCCTTCGGCTGCATCATGATATTCATCATCTTCAGAAGAGTCATTATAATCAGCAGCATCTTCATAAACCTTATTTTGAACCATATTGTTGACAGACGAAGAAGCTTGAGGGTCAACAACAATAGGTCTAACCAAAGGTGAGACAGCAGCGTTGTCACTTTCCAACAACATTCGAGCCGCTGCTGATTCTTCGTCAAAGGTTGGCAGATTGAAGGAGTCAAATAGCCCATCATAATCGAACATCCACGGATCACCCGGAGCCCTAACAGGACTCGTGTACCTTTGAACCCTAACTTCGCTCCATAGCTCAATCTTTTTGGTAGCTAGATTCCAAACACGAAAATTCGGAGTAGCATATCCAAGGAAGAAACCCTCGATGGCTCTTGCACCAAACTTTCCATCTGGTTCAATCATAGTACATGGAGCACCAAACGGTTCAAGGTAAGAAAGATCCGGTTTCCTTTTCTGAAGGAGTTCGAAGCAAGTCTTGCCATGTCTCTTAACTGTAAGAACTCTGTTCAACGTGTAGCAAGCAGCCGATACAGCCTCTCCCCAGAATTGAATAGGGAGTTCCGACTCTACTAACATTGTTCTTGCAGTTTCTATAATCGTCCGATTCTTCCTCTCAGCGACACCATTTTGTTGTGGAGTATAACGAGAACTGTACTCATGAAGAATGCCTTTAGAAGTACAAAACTCATCCATAACTTGATTCTTGAATTCGGTTCCATTGTCGCTTCGGATCCTTTTTACTTTCAACGAATAGAGATTCTCTAACATTGTAAGAAGATCCTTGAGGATGCCAGGAGTTTCACTCTTGTGTGCCATAAAAGATACCCAAGAAAATCTAGAGTAGTCATCAGTAACTACTAAACAATAAGCATCACCAAACGTTGTCTTGTGCTTCATAGGTCCAAAAAGGTCCATATGAAGACGTTCGAGAGGCATGCTGACAGTGTTGATTTTCTTCAAAGGGTGAGACTTCTTTGTTTGCTTCCCCTTTTGGCACGAGACACATATATCTTGTAGATGAAAACTTCTTACAGGCACACCATTCACAAGATTATTTTTCACCAAATGGTTCATCTTCCTCAAGTGAATGTGTCCCATTCTTCTGTGCCAAGATATAGACTCCTTTTCCGTGGCTTTTGAGACAAAACAAGTGACTTGTGCAGATGTTGTAATAGCCTGGCTCATGTCGAGAATATAAAGATCATTAACTCTCGGAGCCGATAAGAGAATCCATTCTTGTGGAATTTTGAATCCAGGTTTCAGCACATAGCAGCCAGCGTCATCAAAAATCACTGAGAACTTTTTATCGCAGATTTGCGACACACTTAGAAGATTGTGATCAATTTGCTTCACATAATTGATCTTATCAAAGCACACGATACCATTGGAGATACTTCCTTCTCCAGTGATGTACCCACCTTTATCACCCGCAAAAGCAACATACCCTCCTCTAATATTTCTCACGTCGTATAGGAGCCGTAAGTCGCCAGTCATGTGCCTGGATGCTCCACTATCAACAATCCAATGACTATTAATAGTTCCTCCTAGAACATCCTGCACATGTCAATTAAACACATCAGTTGAGAATGGGGACCCAAGCCTTAGTGGTCTTGGGTCGTCCCTTAGCATCACGAAACGTGAGCTCGATCTCTTGATGATTTTCAAGAACAACTGCTCCCCCTGAATTGTCACCCGACTTAGGTAACCAAGTTTGTCTGTGCCTACCAGTTTTTGAAGATTCTGGTTTTACAGGTTGTGACACACTTGGTTCCTTTTGCACTGTTTTAACTTCAGATTTTAAAGCTTTTTCAACAGTTTTCATGTTCTTACGTCGTTGTTTAGTTTCTTGTTCTTTTACAGTTCGTTTATCATGTTTAGGTGAAACTGATCGACGTTGAGGGTGAACTGTTTCAGGTGGAGCTTTTTCAACCAATTTCTTCTTCTTTGGAGCATTTGGGCAGTTTCTGATAATGTGCCCAATTTCTCCACATTTGAAACAAGTTCTCCTTTCAACAGACTTAGGAGAACTTGATCGACTACCAGATGTTGAACCTGTAGAACCTGAGGTACTTGCTCTTTCATCACACCCGTTTGTGTGTTGGGTGTAATTGTTATCACTGTTACGTTTCAAAATCTTGACTTGTTGTACAAAATCAGTGTTTGATTTGTTTTCAAAAGTCTCAATTTTATCTGTACCTTTTGATGCTACAAATTTAACATCTTTTCCTTTCTTCATGTAACGAGCTCCTTTTGATTCAACCTTAGCCTTTGGCTTTGGAGCTCGTTGTTGTTGTTTACCCTTAGAAGCAGTAGGTTGTTGAGTGGTTGGAGATTTTTGATTACCAAACTGTTTTCTAATCTCAGCCTTAGGAATTGGATCACATTGTGTTACCACAATTCCCGGAAGTGTTTTTCCCAAAAATTTGTTTGTATTGTCTTCAAAGACTTTGTCAATCAAAGATTTATTTACATTTTTAATTGGAAAAACATGATCTGAGTAGATTTTATTATCTCCAACCAAAGTGTACAACACATTACTGCTTTTAACAGTAGACACACCTGTCTTATCAACTTTGACAGGATCAATCACTTGCCTCTTGACAGATGGAACCTCAGGAGTATCAGGATCACAAAGGATGTGATTCTCTCATGGAATATCTACACCTTTCATCTTGCTAAGTGATTTATCCTGATCTCTTACAGCCACTTCTGATTCATCATCCGATGTCTCATAGTCCTCGATAATTGGAGGACTTTGCTTCATGGATGATGAAGTTTCTTGTTCCTTAGAGGCTGTGTTTGAAGAATTGTCCGGTTTGAACCCAAGGCCAGTAGCAAACTCCTCAACATCAAGAGGCACACTGGGTTCATACCGAGGCATTTCCTCCTCATCAGGCATCTTGGTATAGTTGTTCATCAAGGGGGGCGGACATTTATTATACCCTATGCCTTTCTGATTTCCCTTTAGTTGTTGAACATCGATGATGTGATCAAGCACAAATTGGGAGTTAGAATAACTATCCAATTTCTGTTTGATCGCATCATGTTCGCATTGGGCAATGGCTAATTGTTTTTTAGTTTCTTCCACAAGGTTAATATATTCATTTATACTTACTTGCTTGTGGTAAACTACTTTGTTAACCTCGGACACATTTTTCTTTAATGTTTCTATTACAGATTTAAATTCTTTTTCATTCCGAGTTAAAGCCATGTTTGCCTCTTTGCATTTCGACAGTTCAATAACCAAATTCTGGTTATGACTATGAAGCTTTTCTGATTCAAGCTTCATCTCTGCACATGATTTACAAATACTAGGAGCAGGAGGTTCAGAAGTTACCTGACTAGTAGAGGCTGAGCCGTTTGCCATAAAGGCAGTTTGAAAAGAAAAAGCTCCATCTTCAGAGAATAGCTTTTCCATTTCCTTTGATGCAGTATCTGCCTTTCTAATCAGAATTGATTTCTGACATTTAAGCTCATCAGCTTCATTCAGAAGATCCTGAATATCTTCACCTTCTTCCTCCTTCTCATCAGGCTCTGAGTGATTATCCCCAGAAACAGAGCCTTCTTCATCCGAACTTCCAGAATAACCAGAACTGTCATCGCTCCCAGAAGATTCTTCTTTATGAACCTGCTCGATGACCTTAGCATACAAAGCTGTTCCACTTCCCTGATCACCTTCACCAAACTGCACTGACCAGTCACATCCTTCATCTGCTTGAACAACCAAAGCCCGATTGTGATTTGTAGTTCCAGGCTGTCCCTGATTGTTATTCACTGCCACCATCCTCCGTTCACGGTTTTCTTGTTGGGCATTCACATTCGTCTGGTTTCTGAAAGGGTTGTGATTGCCGTGTTTTGTTGGTCGAGTGCACTCACGTTTAAAGTGCCCTTTCTCGCCACAGCTAAAGCATGTGACAGCATTAATATCAAACCCATACTTCGTGTTTTTCTTTCCTTCCAACGAAGTTCTTCCAGTTCGAGCCATAAAATCTTTCGCCCTTCTAACCGCACTAGCAAAAGCCCATTTAATATCCATCAACTCCATTTCTTCCTTGTCGATCTGATCATAATCTTCATTGGTCATGTTGATGTTTCCATGCTGACCTGCTACCAAACCACAGTAAGCACTGACCATGGTGTTGATAATCTCCATATGTTCCTTAGCAACTTCAATGCTAAGGTGTGAAAGATTTGAGTTGTCGACTCGGATTGTGTGATGACTTTGGGGTTGAGGTTGAGGATTGCTTGTATAGTGAGCTTGCTGTTGTTGTTGTTGAGGTTGTGGTTGTGGCTGTGTTGGAACAGGAATGTAAGACCTCGGATCGAATTGAGGTTGTGGTGGAGCAGCTGTTGACTGAGGAAACGGAAAGGAACTTGAACTTGTATTGGACACAAATGCAGTCTGCAGCTTAGGTTGCTGTTGCTGAGCTGCAGCGGATCTTGCCAAAGCATCGAATCCTGGAAGATACATTTCTGTATTCTGAGGAGCTGGAGCACGCCTTGCTTTCCTAATTTCTTCATCATTTTTATGTTCCAGCTTTTGAATGAACTCATAGATGTTGACTTGATCTAGAGTTCCAGTATGCTTCAACAGTTCAATGAAAGAACTCCACTTTGGAGGTAAAGCGTCAGCAAATCTACTCACCATGTCTTGTTGAGTAGAGACAACTCCATAAGCACACATCTCACTAATCAAATGATAGAAACGTGTGATCATATCATTCAGAGTCTCGTTTTCCAAAAACTGAAAGGATTCAAACTCTTTCTTCAACAAATCATGCCTAGATTTCCGAGCAGCTGCATTGCCTTCTCCTCTAGCAACTAAGGCATCCCACAATGTTTTCGTGGTCTTGCAATATGAGAACTGATGGTAGATGTCTTTGTTGAGTGCTTGAGTAAGTGTGGCAAAGGCCTTTTTCTCCAATTCATAAGCCTTCTTGTCATTTTCAAGCATATTGGCATAACCCTCTGAAGTTGACGCAGCAGTTTCAAGATTAGTATTGAACGCATTGATGAAACACGTCCAAAGATCAGTGCTTTGCCCTTGAACATATGTGTGAAAACGGTTTTTCCATGATGGAAAATCGTTCATATGGTTCAACTTAGGTGGACGATTGTTGCTGCCAGTTTCACTCTCACTAATCAGAAGGTTCTGAAGACTTTGACTTTGATTGGATACCAAAGCCCATTGACTTGGACTGATTGTTGTAGGCGGTAACATACTCTTTGCCCAATCTGCAGCAGTGACTAGCTCTTGATTGGATCGTGAGTCCAAACTCCAATCCCACGGACTAGTACAACTCATTTTGATCAAATATTAAGAGAAAAACCTAAACAACCACAAACTGTTAAGTGCAAACAAATAAGAATTGAAAGATACAATCTGTTCGAAAGATCACGACCTGTTCGAAGGATCAACAGTGTTCGTGAGATCACTGTTGAGTTTCGAACAATCACTTCGAAAGATTGACTGTACGAAGGATCCTTATCTTTCGAAAGAAGATTTCGAGAGATTCTCCTTATCTTTCGAAGATTGAAAGATCCTTATCTTTCGAACAAAGGTCTCGAAAGATTCACAACGAAAGATCCTGAGCTTTCGTACAAAGATCTCGACAGATTCACACTTGAAAGATACTGATCTTTCGAACACTAATACAAAAGATTCTCCTACACGAAGGATCCTTATCTTTCGAAATGAACAGTAACTCGAAGGATGATCTTTCGAAAAGATTCCTTGACTCGAAGGATAACACACTGACTTCGAAGGATGTTCGAAGGATGGCTATCTTTCGAATCTCCTTGATCGAAGGATGATCTATCGAGCTCGAAAGGTATCTTTCGAGGTCTGACACACTGACAGAAACGTTGACGGGTTGGTGAAAAGGTGATGGGTTGGTGAAGTACTTTCGGCAGAAAGGATATGGTCTGCCAACAACTTTTCACCAACTTTTTGGACTTTCAAAAAGTTTACCCAAAATGGACACAACCTTATCCAAACCAGTCACCGGAGATATGACCGGAAAAATGGCCGGAAAACACAAAGTTTCACAAAACAAATTTTATGTTACCCAAACCGACCTAGAACACTCCCGACAGGTTTAGAACGCGTTTTTATGCAGAAAACTACCAAAAACGGGTGCTAAACCAAGTGTCCAAACACACCAAAGATCTTGAACAACCGGTTTTAAACAAGGTAAAGAGCCAAGCTCTGATACCACTTGTAGGTCCCTCTCGGAGGATCGAGAACAAACCTAAACCTTGTTATACAAACTCACTAGCGAGTGCGGAATCCAAGCTAGCGAGCAAACCGGGATGATGCAAGAACAAACACAAGAACAAACAAGACTCAACGATTAACACCACTGTATTAATACGTATGAAGGTTCCAGTTACAAGCACAATGTTTACAAACAGTTTGCAAACTCTCAAATTGTGTGTGTGTGAGTTTCGGACAGAATGCTCTCAACTCTCTAACTTTCTGTCTGTGTGCATCTCTGTCTCACACTACACTGCATGGGTATATATATACCCAGCCCATGATGTCTGGTCGAAGGATCCGATAGATGGTCCGAAGGATCATCTTTCGGATATAGTGCTTTCGAAGGATCAGCAAGGACCTCGAAAGATCACCTTTCGAGGTCTATCGTTCGAAGCCTATCTTTCGATCACCTCGAAGGATCAACAGTATCCTTCGAGGCTATCCTTCGATACAGACAAACATATTACAACTTATTGGCCAGGTCAAACTAGGAGGATAGTTGACTTGGTCAACTTACAGACTAACTTAGGACATCGTTTACATACAGACCGAATACAGACAAAGTACAGACACAAGTGCACCAACAGAAATAAATATTCATAGATTTAATACTAGAGAAGCCTCTTACGAAACCCTTATTTGATATTTTGCTATTAATGACTCAATGAACTATTAAAATAAAGCCTTGTATATGAAACCGTAAACCTGAGCTACAATGATTCTCCCAATACGAAAAACTGAGCTATAAGATGATAACCCAAATGAAAGAGATCAGAACTCAACTCAGAATTCTTTGTACTGGGTGCTATGAATAAAAAACAGCCAAACATGGTCAAACATATCTACCCAAGCCCCAGTTGACACGTGAATCGTCAAACAAAAGTACTTTTTCCTGCGATTAACATGATTTTAAACTGTGATAATGTATAGAATATTAGCCCGACTACTTAAGTTCTTTCACTAAGGTCATCTAGTTATTGGGATTTATTTTATTGGCCATCAACTGACCAATGTACGTATTTAATTCATTTATATCTAGTCTTGCCATGTATATTCACAGATTCTATACGAGGAAGAAGCCTCTTAGAGTTCTATGAAACCTGAGTATGACTGTTCATATTATTGACTCAATGCATACACAATGAATAAAGAGTGAACAAGAATATTATCAGATTCTATATATTCTATAAAGAAGCATGTTAGAGTTATGTGAAACCCTCATTTGAGTATTCATGTCACTAATGACTTCAATGAATATAGAGGATGAACACGTGGTTGTTCGATTAGAGAATAATATCAAGTTTGCGTGTTTACCTGACTCGGAATCAAAAGAATAAGTCTCTCGAGCTCTTCTAGAGCTTCCAGCCTGACATAAACAAGTGCCTCTTAATAAGTTAAACACTTACAAAAAATGTAAGGGATCCTCTTTTTTAGTATATAACACAGAATGTAACTGTTTAAAGGCTGTAGTGAAATATGATTACATCATCATTAAAAGCCTCATCAGGACTAACTGGATCACATGGCGTATACTGAAGGGTTAGGTCTAGAAATGAATCCTCAGGTATGTCTGGTTGCCCCCTTTGACAGCTCTGACCCAAGGGAATGGCTGGGAATGTGAATTCCAAATCCAAGAAATTACTTTGACTGTTCATTGTCTGCTAAATTACGGAAACGAGTAATCAGAAAAAAATAAACTTTATAATTATAAGATACAGCAAAATCATTCAAGATAGGATTAAATAAATGCCCATTAATAAACTTAACACTTAAAAAATGTAAAGCACTGTCTTTTTTTAGCATATAACGCAGAATGTAACTGTTGAAAGGCTGTAGTGAAATATGATTACATCATCATTCAATGCCTCATCGCGACTAACTGGATCACATGGCGTATACTGAAGGGTTAGGTCTAGAAATGAATCCTCCGGTATGTCTGGTTGCCCCCTTTGACCGTTCTGACCCAAGGGAATTGCTGGGAATGTCAATTCCAAATCCAAGAAACTTCCATTGTTCATTGTCTGCAAAATTACAGAAATGAGTAATCAGAAAGAAGAGAAAAGGTAGACGCTCGAAACAGCTGAAACTATAAACATAGACACATTCATATAGATACACACACACATGTACATGTGTATGTATGTACATTTACATGTATATATGTACCTATGTGTAACATACAAGATAAAATGTTGGTTAAAGGATTGCATCATACCTCGGTAATTAATCACGGTGGGTGGCTGCAAGTTAAGCTCAACCGGATCAGTTCGCTGGTTGCGTGCTGCAATTTCCGCCATTTTACAAATCAGTTTATATTAATTGTAACATAGAAAATGAAGTTAAAAATAAGAATGTTATAACACACACACAATTTCACATGTAAGTACCAAGTAAGAAGAAAGTAAAAGCTTTTAAATGTTCACATAGGTCACACCGCCTTGACCTCCAAACTTCCAACTATGGAGGCCTATTACAAGATTTTCTTTGTTTTTATATCGTTTTTGTTAAATAAACAGCTTTTATCGCATATAAAGTTTTCATTATACATTTATGTATTTGAACAGTAATCAGAGGTTTTTGAAATTAAGAAACAAAAGAGAGAATAAATAAGCGAGATTGTAAAAACAATCTCAAATAGATGTCATTAAATAGGTTTACAAATCAATCTAGATTTCAGAATGGTTAATATATGTATAAACTACTAGTTTGGAAAGTCGCAGCAATTCAATTAAAGAGTAGTAACAAATAATAGAACCTAACGATTAGATGACTTGTGCGTCACGTAAACAACCTGTAACCAATTTTGGAACACAACTTATGAGGCTCATCATGTAAAAGGCACATCTCAAAACCAAATATAAAAGCAACATATAGAAATCAAAAAGAAAAAACAACAACAAAAGGTTAAAAATCTATTTCCCATGTCGAACACGCAAAGCTAACCGCCTTAAACAATGATTAAATATTTTGTGTAGGATCTTAACTCTGCTAGAAGTTTAAGTGGAACATATGAGATATCCAAACGTCATACAAGTCTAAAAGGAAACACAGTTTCAATATCCAAGCTCTGGTTTATAGGAATGGCGTGATCGATATACAGAACACCGTAGATAATCAAGGAAATGTAATTTCATAATCTCCAAAAGATAATTACCAGAAAAATAAAAGAAAACAAATATTCATAGATTCAATACCAAAGAGAAGCCTCTCACGAAACCCTTATTTGATATTTTGCTATTAATGATTCAATGAACATTACAATAAGCCTCGTCTACAATGATTCTCACATTACGAAAAACTGAAAGCTATAAGATGATTACCAGAATGAAAGAGATCAGAACTCAGAAATCTTTGTACTGGGTGCTATGAAGAAATAGAAAGCAGCCAATCAAATCTACTCAAGCCCCAATTGACACATGAATCGTCATAAAAATCACATTTCTCCGCAATGAACGTATTTTTAAACTGTGATAATGTATAAAATAGTCCAGCTACATAAGTTCTTTCATTAAGGTCATCTAATTGTTAGGATTATTTTTATAGGCCATCAACTGACCAATGTACGTATTTAATTCATTTATATCTAGTCTTACCATGAATATTCACAGATTTTATACTAGAAAGAAGCCTCTAAGAATTCTATGAAACCTGTGAACAACTATTTATGTTATTAATGACTCAATGCATATACAATGAGAAAAAGAGTGAACACGAATACTCTCAGATTTTATGTATACTATAAAGAAGCCTCTTAGAGTTATGTGAATCCCTCAAAAGAAAACAAATGTGCTACGAGTGTTCATGATTCATAGTCAACCGTTTACGATTCACATACAAAAGGAAAACAAATGTGCTACCAGCGTACATGAATCATAGTCCACGGTCTACGATTCACATACAAAAAGAAAACAAATGTGCTACGAGTGTACATGATTCATAGTCAATCGTTTACGATTCACATACAAAAGGAAAACAAATCGACAAATATACAGATCATTTAAGTTAAGAAAATCAGAGGTTCACATTGATTTGGATAAAAGAGAAAGCCCTTCTCATCATCATAATAAAACCTAGGTATGAAGTATCATCAACTCAAAGGTATCATTAGAGATGAAATTGTCAAATAAAAAATTCGAGCAGTCCCAAGTGGACGTATGCATATTTATAGATTTGAAGAATCAGAGTAGCAAATACATATCCGAATCAGCAACAAACAACCCATGTTCGCCATCCGGACAGAAGCAAAACAATTTTTTTAATAGGGATAAAAGGATTCAAACAAATAATAAGTGATACATATACAATTCATGATCATTTATATTAAACTTATCAAAATTCATAGAGTAAAAAGGGAAAAATTGTGTTAAGACGTACAACAAAAAATCCTCTATTTTCACGAATTAAAACCTTAAATCTGAAGTTCTACTGACATGTTGTGATCAATCACCCAAATAATACACAACCCCCCTTTTAGATATCAGATCTCTATTTACACGAATTAAAACCTTAAATCTGAAGTTCTACTGACATGTTGTGATCAATCACCCAAATAATACACAACCCCCCTTTTAGATATCAGATCCTAGACTCTTAGTAATCAACCTCGTACTTTACTACTGTAAGTACACTAGTTCAGAATCCTTAAATCAACAACAATTACTGCGATAAAATGTAGATTTTGGACATAGGAATCCTTTTATCAACAACAACAATTAAAAAATACATTCGAAATACAATTTTAGAGATGATCGCTTAAATCAACAACAATTAAAAAAAATTACACACGCACAATGGCCAACTTGCAGCAAAAAAAAACGTGAAATACGATAAACCCTAAGAAAACAAGTTACACAAACATTCTATCATCAAATGAACCAATTTAAGAAAATTGACAAACTTTAATGAGGTACACAATTAACAATCGAGCAGATTTTTTTTTTGAATCGAAATTCAACCTGAGCTACAACGATGCACAATTAACAAAAGCTTTCAGAAATCAGAATTCTTTGCACTAGAGATTATGAAGAAATGAAGAGGCACACTCTGCCACCCTCCGTTTTTTATTTATAACTAATGAATAGACATTTATTGCTCATTGAATTTTACTTGTAAAATAATGTAATGTAATGTAATGTACTGTACTGTTAAGTTTACAAAACAAAAGAAAATACATACTACACTAAAACTTTTCAAATTAAGTTGTCATACACCCAAAGGAAATTAGTACATGATTTACATTGATAAAAAACAATAAAAACGAATGCTAATATCGGTTACGCTAATACCAACTTCGATACTAATATTGTTTAGTTGATAGTAGTTTGGTACGACACAAAAGGATATCAACACATGTATTTACTTCGATTAAAAACCTGAAAATGAATATTGATTCTAATAATACCGATAGTGGTATTGATGTTGTTCGGTCGACATCGGGTTGGTTCGTTAGGTACCAATTGAAAATCATTAAAATGCGTACCGACACCAGCTCCGAAAATACCATATCTACTTTGGTCTGTTACGCTACAAGTAGGGGTGTGCACGGTTTGGTTCGTTTCAGTTCGGTTATTGGGCAAAACCGAAATCTTAACTAAAATGTTCAGCTTTCGGAGTTTGAAAACCGTTTGGTTTCAATTTTAACGGTTCGGTTTTTGGGAAAAAAATTATGTAAGATACAAATTTAAAAAGTATAAACCAAGATTTAATAATTTTTTTAGATGTTTACATTTAGGTTATTATGTTTAACCTACTTTTAATTAATACTATTTATATAAACCTAACTTTCTAATCTATTTTTATGTTTCTCTAAACTTTTTATTAAGGAATTTTCTTTTATAATACTTTAAAAATTATTTACTTTTTATGTAAAGTTTTTTATTTGTCGTAGACATGGATAAATCATTTCAAATTAATAAATTAATATTCTAATAGTAAATAGTTTACATTCATGAATAAAATTAATAATTTATAATCGATATATATAGAATAGAAAAAAATTTGTTGATTACACAGTTCGGTTTAGTTCGGTTTGGTTTTTTAACGTTTTTTTATAAAATGCAAAACCATAACCGAACCGTAAGTTTCAATTCGGATTTTTCTGTTTTTTGTTATGTTCGTTTTTTCGGATTGATTAAATCGGTTTTTTGAGGTTTGGTTATTTAAGTTTTCTGCTCACTCCTAGCTACCGATACTCAGTATAGTTTAGTTTACGATACCAAAAATAATATTTTTAATATGAGTATAACTCTATTTTCAATAAATTTATGCCGGATTATGGCGAAAAAATTTAAACACAAACATATATTTTCTTTTATGTTAACAAATGCAAAATATAAAAAAAGTAACACTATAAAAATTTAATTGGGTTAATGATGTATATTAGTTATAACATAAGGGATGGAATTAAAAACTAAAAAAATAGGTTAACTTTGGATTATATTTATATAATACAAACAATGTGATACAATACCATACAATACAAGATTATTTGATATGATATGATATAATATTATTTGCTTTTATCCGTCTTTATAAAAAAATTTATCAAATACTTTTCCTTTAAGTTTTGCACATTTTATAATTATAACTACACATCATGAAAAGGTTAAATGGCTTAATACCAAGTTCAAAACAACTAGCTATTTTAAAATATAAAAGAGATAATATGTAAATATTACTCACGATACGCGTTAGATTACATCATTGACGTCCAGAAGACGAAACGCAATGTCCAATGCATAGGGTGTAAATCATGTCCTCCACCAATAAGACACATTTTTACCAAGTTGCCAGATGAGGAGGATATGCCTCGTTTTGAGCCGTCGGCTACTGGACTAAAACCTTTATGATTTGGAGTTGCAATCTAAGTCGAAATCTCATGGTTTCGAGTTATTAATGAGATTTCGAGTTGTATGTTTATATCGAAATCTCTTATGAGTCTCGAAACCTACTGTCAACAGCTGTTAGGGTGAAAAGTTTGGAAATTCGAATGTTTAGGGATTACGAGATTTAGTTTCCTATTTTAATGTTGATCTAAGTTTATCAAAATATTTCAAAATAATATCCATTTAATTTTTATAACAGATTTCAAAATTTAAAAGATAAAATTTAGATCAAAACTAGGAAAAATACTCAATAATCTAAATTTCATTCTAAAGAATAGGAATTGTTTCAAATTTCTCATAAGAACATAAGATGAACCCTAAAATAGAAAAAAAAAACATAATTCTGAAATCCAAAATCTGTTATTTTAATGATTTCGGAAAGGTGACTTAATATGTTATAATTTCGGAACAATTATAAGATATCAAATCATAAGATCCGAAATTGTTTATGAAGAAAAACTCGAAACAGGGTTTCGAATTTATGTTTTTCCCGAAACAGTGATTTCAAGATACTTGGTCTCGAAACAGGCTTTTAAATTTTATTATGTTTTCAAAACTCTGTTTTCTATATTTCAATCCCAGAATAATGAATACGAAAACAGAAATGATTTATCAACATATGCTCTGATACCACATGTTGATCAGTTCTGTTTAAACATAATGGAAAACATGAAAACATACCTTTGATTGCAGTAGACAGGCCAACAGAGAATCCAGATGGAGACGCAACAATAAGGTTTGACATGATTGTCAGCTTGATTTGGTTCCTCCTTAGGGTGGAATCTAATGAAAACCGTTGTTTAAGAAAATTTTTACAAAAACTTCAGCTCAGCCCATCTGTCCGAATGGACAATGTCCATCCGTCCGGATGACCTGACCCTGACGATTTCCGTGGTTTAATTCTTGTTAACATGACTGTGAAAACATTTTTAATCAAAACTTCAAAAATTTTAACGGTTCACAAACAACCACAGACCATCCACCCAAATGAGCCATCCGTCCGGATGGAGCCCATCCATCCGGATGGAGTGGACCCATCCGTCCGGATAGACTGTTGGACACTTAACTCGCTTTTTAACCCACTCGACACTCTGATTTCGACCGTGTCAGCACTTGGAAGACTTATGCTTGTCTTCCCGTACGCAGGCTGATCTGGCGCTCCCTTCAATCCAATCCAGATTGTGTTTACTTGATAAACACACACTGTGAGTATACTCGAACCCATTTTCGTTTAACGCACTTTTGGGTGTTACATACGTTCTCTATCAAAACATAACACACAACGCAAACACTTATTAAACGCTAACCGCTCCCGCATGTTATACGTGATTTGTTTAATGCTTGTTACTATGTTTACACAGTGTTACACTAGACCGCCTTTAGCAACGATAGTACTATAGTTTGGACTCCGCACCTGTTGTGAATAGGGGTTGCTAAGGATCACATTACTTTACTTCACGTGTTCGCTTCGGTGAACATGTGTCGCGCATACTCTACATCGCAGTCACGTGGTTAGGTTGTATCATTGTTGGTAGTTACATGCTTCGCTCGTTACGTGTTACATGCTGGTTATGCGTAAACACTTTTCATACTATATATGTGCAAACTTGTGTACTCACCTTTACTTTATGTATTGACTTTTATTTTAACTTATGTGACTGTAACACCTCAAAATTTTTCATCCTATAAAGTATGACACGTGTCATAAGTTTGCACGTGGTAATAAATACTATAGAGGGACTAAAATTGACAAACATAGAAAGTATGTGAATTCAAGGGTTCAAAATGTCAACAAGGGATGAATATACTTTACAGTGACCCTACATGATGCTCGTACCTTCAAACGAATGAATCATGGATCATACGGAACGAAACATGGAAGAAAGTGAGAGATTACAAGCTAAAGGGGTTAAATGTGTCAACATGTTTAAGTTGTACCTCTGAGTGACCCTTTAACAAACCTGAGGCTTTGTAACGGTAAAATATGCTCACTAGAATGCACGATATAAATTTCATAAAGTTCCGTTATAAAATGAGAAAGTTATGATCGAATTCGTACGCGAGGGGTTAAAAGCGTCAACATTGAAAGTTATGACTTTTCGGGTAGTAATAAACTAACCGAGGACTAATAAGTTGGGTAAAAGTCACGAGGCCCTTATACGTAAATAAGAAAGGCCCAAAGTGCAAAGTTACCCCTTTGAAACGCCAAGAGCCAGCTGCAATAATGTAAAAAGATTTGAAAAATCTTACAGTAGGTCTCAGGCGGGCCGCATAAGAGTTAGCAAGGTCTTACGCGGGCCACGCCGGCAGTAGAATGATTTGTTTCTGTCAGAAGGATTCAGGCGGGCCGCGTAAAAGTTAGAAGGACTTTACGCGGGCCGCGTCAAACGCCCAGATGCAGAAAACGTTGGCAGCGACACTGTTTGGTGTTTTAATCGACTCTCAGCCATTATTATCAGCATGGGCGCCCCCTAAACGACCCCTAGGACTCAGGGACACTTGTTGGTGATCTGGTTACACTTGTAGAACTTGTTGTTATGATCTAATGCATCCAAGACTACTATATAAAGGCCTTGTATTGCAACATTGTAACCACACCTTCATTCATCACTTCTGATCATTTCTGGAGCTCAAGAATCCTCTCTAAGCACCTCTGGTCGTGTACTAGACTTCTGTAAGTGTGCTTAACCCTTCTTAGTTGAGTTTTTGCTTAGTTATAGCTTAAAAGTCAATCCGTCGTAATTAACGATTTACTTAACGATTAATCACAAATGGTCCAGTGATTAGTCGAATCAAAGGTAGTTATATGTTGGTAATTATGTGGGCATTAAACCCTTAAAAGGGCACCCTCTGATTCCACTCTAACTAGTTCAAATGTCGGGTCAAAGTTGCTTAGAAAAAGTCAACAGAATGCTAATTTTCGATTTAACGCATAATTAACAATGTAGATGGCATGTAACCTGTTTTATCACTCATATAACTTGATAATAAGTATTATAACTGGTCTAAGCTTGTTTGATCCGACCATTTACTGTTTTGACCCGGTTCGGAACCGAAAGTCGCAAAACTTTGACTTTTGCTTTGACTTCAGTTCTGACCCGTTTTGGAATGACTTAGATATGCCTTAGGACTCTCTTAGGACCAGGTTACATGATGGTATAACCCTTTGTGGCTGGTTCGTTGTTCGTCCGAGTCGTTTGCACATTTTCGTTATATGCTTAAAGTTGACCATAATGCCCTTTAGATCTTAAAACAAGAATTTTGGATATGTAAAAGGACAGTAACCTTAGTTACTGATTTCTAAACATGTCCCTAAAATTTCATGTCAATCCGAGGTCTAGAATAGGAGTTATGCTAAATAGCGCAATTAAGAAAACTTTTGTAATTAAACGGCACAATTGGCATAAAGCCTATCTAAACCCAAATTTTGACACCAAACCTTTTACACACTGATGTAAAATAATATTTTGGGATTTTTTTAAAGATTTTTAATTATTTTTAACCTGCTCATAACCTGCAGTTTTGGCATTGATTCGGTGAATACCAAATATACCCTTTACGGACATAAAATGAGTTCTACATGGTATTTTGACCCGAATCAAATTGCTACTGATTTCATGTAATAAATAAAGTATTTTGAACTTTATAACCTGTTCAGAAAACTCAGATTTCCTATATAACCCGGAAACCTCTTTCATAATCTTTAAAATGACCAAAATACCCCTACGGGGCGTATATTGGGATTAAACTCGTTATGGGCATAATGGAAGGTATCCTGCGGGTACCACAACCTCTTTAGAGCATATTAACTTAGGAAACCTGTGTAGGACCCTTACGGTTACCCGGTACGCCATTTACGCGTTCAGTTCGGCTTATGTAACTAGTTTACATAAATTAGCCGAAACGGGTCAAACCTTGTCGTTTTTATCTCAAAATCCAGAATGTGATTGGATTACCCATATTAAACAAGTCTTCAAACTTGTCGAGTCTAAAGCACATTTTATTCAGGTCTTCGCTTAATCGTGCATTCGAACCGTATCTTTCGTTAAAACTAACCGGTCTAATGTTTAAGCTTAATCAAAGACCCGTTAGGATTCTAATAGGTTATTATAAACCTTCGTTCTAGAATAGGAGACCCGGTAAATGCTACTTGCATTAGCTGTTTGTGAATTATACTTGCAAAGGTAAATACTTTTAACTTATTTCCCTATACGGGCTTGGGGTACAGTATATAGAATACCGCTTGGTCGGGCATTTGACCTTAATCGATTTGTGGTTAAGTATTATCAAGATGACCCGTTAAAAAAATTGATTTGTTTGCTTAAAGCCTTTGGGGGGTTAATGACCATGTCCCGGATATCCCTGGCATCATCTTACGAGATGGCCACGACCTAAGCACGGGGTGTAGGCGTACACCTGACAGCTGCATATGAAAAATGGTATCCCACTTAAGGATTAACCTTGTGGGTATTATACATGTGGTGTGTCTATTAGTCTTTAACCCGGTCTACGGAACGGGCTACTGAACGCAAAGAAACATGTAATTCGTTTACAAGTATTATATTAAAATAATTATCCCAAGTTATAAAAGTTTGTGCCACGTGCATTCAAATCAATTTTATTAAACCTTTTACAAAAGTGTCGATTGAATGTATTTACGAGTGTAAACTGACGTATTTTCCCAAAAAGGTTAACTGCAGGTACTAAACGAACTAGGCTGGCTTTCTCCTAGCGTCCACAATAAGTCTCGCCAGCTTGGACGTCAAACTGTTGAACATTATTCCTATTTTATTTTGATCCCCTGTGGATTATTTCAGCTACTTGTGATACACGATATTACAATTATATTTAGTTGAAATATATCTATCTTTTGCTTCCGCTGTGCATTTATATATTGTGTTGTTTGACTGTATTGTTGCCAACTACGTCACGGTAATCCCCCACCGGGCCCACCGGTGAAACATGTGGAAATCGGGGTGTGACAGGTTGGTATCAGAGCCAACGTTGAGTGAATTAAACACTATCCTTATGTGTTTAATCTCAATGACACAATTGCACATACTCGAGTCTAGACAAGAACATAGGACGAATTCGAATTGTTGTTCTAGTTTGTCCTTAATTGTTTGTTGTTGATTTAAAATTGTTTAAGCAGGAATATGCCACCAGCAATCAGAAGAGGAGGAAGAGGCAAAGGCCCAATCACTACCCACAATGATCACGAGGCCGGACCTTCACACATGCGAGCTCCTTCCATCACAAGGAGTGATGAACCTCGGAGGAACACGAGGAACCTCTTTGAGCCCGCTAGACGGTCTACCTCACACACTTCGACACCTTCATACCGTCACTCTTTTGGGCCGAATTCATAAAACGAGCCCGATAACCCTCAACCTTCATTTATACCTCTCCAGCGTTCTGCTTCGCACCATTCTTTTGGCGACCCTACTCCTGTCTTTCAGGGCCGATTCAACCCGGCAAACTTTATCCAAGAACCGGTAGGTTTTAACCCTCTAGGACCAGAGGACCATTTCTCCAAAGACAATGCGATGGATATGGACGAGGACACGGATCCCGTCGAGCCTGCAAGAGGTACCCCCAACCATCCAATCGAGATCTCTGATGGGTCATCCTTCCATGGAACACCCTATCAGGGTCCAGACAGTTATCAGGCGAGGTTCAACCAGTGTGAGTGGTACTTTACACCCTCTCACCATTTATCGCCTCATGAGCAGCAACAACAGCAGCAGCAGGATCCTTCCGAGGATTCGCGTTTCGTGGCAGTTACGCCACCGCCTCCACCGCCACCTAATTCATCAAGCACCTCCAGATCCGCCAAGGCGTAGGAGAACAGGCGCGCGAATGTCCACACGAGGAGGGGATTTTCAGTTTAGCACCCCTCGCCACTCAAGTGGAAGTCATTTTCCGCCACTGCCTGAAGACCCACAAATGGGTGGACCTTCGAACCACCCTGCAGAGGTGAATTCTGCACCAGTTGCACCACCTCCGCCACCTTTCGGCTATGATAACCCGATACCTGCATATGCCGGTTCCACAGCATATAACCCGTTTGAGCTGCCGACTCACACTCACTATAATTATGCTGAAGCTGACCCATACTTGGTAGCGGCTAATTACAACGCCCTCCATCCAGAAGGACCTTATGGAAATCCTTGGGGACTGGGATACTCAGCTCATGGGTACCCAGCACCTGCTAGACCTCCGGTTCAGCAGCCATCGCAGCAGCCACGTTTTTCCCCACCGGAGCAGGAAGAAATCCTCCACCGTTTGAACAGAGTGGAATGAGACTTTGAGCAAGAGCGTAAGAACAATCGTGGATTCCTCAAAGGCCTAGCAAACCTGTTAAAAGGGAAGAAGAAGCGAGATCATTAGTCTCTATATGTACTATTGTATTTCCTATTTTAATCAAGTCCCTGTGTGGACATTTATTTGTTTTAGTCCCTGCGTGGACATTTATTGTGTGTTTAGTCCCTGCATGGGCTTGCCTTTCAGTCCCTGTGTGGACATCTATCCTAGTATTTGGTCCCTGCGAGGACTTGTTTTCTGTATGACCTCTGCGTAGGTAATTCGTCTATTAAAAGTGTCACGACCCCCGACCCCACCTGGACGGAATCGGGAGCCGCGAACAGCCAAATGGTACCGGTGATTATTTTGAAAAATATTGCAGCGGAAATTTCATCAGAACCGTGAGTTAGGAAAAATATCAGAGTTTAGAAACACCGGATTTTATTTAAATAGATGGAATAAATTCCATTTTTACAAAGGTAGCTTTTAATAAAAACAATATTTATTAATTTGATTTAATTAATAAAATAAGCCACTTCTTGAAGCCCTTCAGTGCCGTATCCAATTCTTACTCCAAGCTACTGTAATCACTTGAAACGCGTTTTAAAAAGGTTTTGTCAGCAGGAAATACTGAGTGAGTTCATTCAGGTTTTATACAAAAACAGATTTGTTATAATTTACAGTATTAAGAGCGATTACAATGTTTCTGATATCAAACCAACTACCCACGGTATTTTGTCACTCGACCCATTGGCCTCTCATTGTCCAATGGTGTTTGTGACTATGGTCATATCACCCCTTGGCTGCCCCAATGGTGAAGATTATCAAGTAATGTATACAAAACCCCACATACCGGCTGTAACTTGGTGATTACAAAGACTAAATCCCTGTAATTATAACTTTGAAAATAATTTGGAGTTTTGTAAAACAGTTGATAAAAAGAGAATGACTCACATTATAAACATGCAGTATTGATTTAACAAGTTTCCCGATTCAAGCTCTTCTGAGAATTAGCATCTACTTTGATTGTAAGTGTATGGGTAGAGTTTAGTCTATTGATAAGCCTGATAACCTAATTTAAACTATAATGCATACGAAAACTAGGTAAATAACTAAAACAGCTGTGAGTGCAATAACGTTTGTAGCTTCCGTCAACATGTAGTCATATTTTGTATAATTGTATATGTTTTGTATGTAAAGCAAGTCAGGATACGATGATGTTTTTGTTAAGTGCTAAAGCTGCCATCCGGTCAGCTAGCCCAGCCGATCGGACAACCCAACCGATCGAGTAGGCTGTTCGATCGGTTAGCATTGTCAGCCGATCGGCTAGCCCAGCCGATCGGCCAGCACTCTCATATCCTGACCTTGCCTATAAATAGCTGTTCGATCAGCTTGTTTAGGATCTTTGACACTTTCACTTTCTAGCAACCTTATGTCAGTCTGAGTTCTCTCTGGTTCTTGTACATTTTCATATCATATCAATAGAATATCAGACGGTGATTCAGAGTAGAATTTTGTCTTCGTATATCTACTATGTGATTACATGAATTCCGCGCATTGATCACTTACGATTCAACTATGTTTCTGAACAAGAAGATCCCATTCGAGGGACCAACAAGTGGTATCAGAGCATTAGGAAGCTGAATCTAGATTTGCAAAGACGAATTCACCGGAATTCAAACCGTTCTTGTTGATTTAGAGACGAATTCACCGGAATTCGAACCGTTCTTGTTGATTTAGAGACGAATTCACCGGAATTCAAGCCGTGTTTGCTGTTTCAGAGACAAATTTCGCCGGAAATTTGTTATTTCTACCGATTCAACTCAATTTTCACCGGAAATTTGACCGATTCTTCTACTCTCTTCTCAGATCTAGCTTTATTTTTCACTTTGTCACCATAAAATCGGAAAAACTTAAAATTTAGAGTGATTTTATGGTTAAACTTTGACAAATTTACTATAGATCGATTCGCAATCATCAGAATTACAATCCTACAAGTTTTCATAATCAGATTCAACCTAAAACTTGTTCAAATTGATCAAAATCTATGGAAAACTGTTCATGTTTGCTGATGTCAGCCGGTCGAACGACCTAGCCGCTTCATACACTTGCTGACGTCATCATTCTGTTTGCATAACCGTTCAGATATTTTCAGATAGAAAGTGTTGCTGACATCATATTTCTAGCCGATCGAACGAGCAAATCGATTGGACAGCATTGTTGAAATTTGATATTGTTGCTGACATCAAATTGCTAGCCGATCGAATACGCCATTCGATCGAACAGTAATTGAGTGCTGTTTACATAATTCTGTTTGTCATTCAATCGAACTAGCTGATCGATCGAACGAGCCAACCGATTGAGGGTGTGCTGATCGATCGAACGAGCCATTCGATCCAAGTGTCTTTGTGATTACATCTTTGAAATTCAAAAATCTTCTAAGTGTTTGATAAACATCTCAGGTACTTAACAATGGAAGAATTCATGAACCCGTTCAGTGAAATGTATGCGTTTTCTGGTAACAGTGGAGATGATTCAACAAACCGATCGAATGAGAATACTCCAAGTACGAGAAAGACGTTGTCTGATGCACTTAGTGTGGAAAGCGCTTATGGAACCTATAATAAGCCACCAAAGCTGTTAGCAATTGAAGAATATAATCGGTGGGCAAAACGATTCGAGGAATGGTTGAAAGCCTTCGCGTACCCAAGTTGGAAAAGCTTAAAAAACGGTTTTAACAATGGAAGAGAAGACTTTGAAAACATGTCAGAAAATGAAGAAATCGAATACTTTGTGACTGAACAGAAATGTATAGCTTTGATTAACCAATCAGTGAGAGAAGATATAATCTCACTGATTGAGTATTCAAACGCAAAGGATCTTTGGGAAAAATTACAAAAGAAATGTGTGGGTACTGCAGAGATCAGCAAAAAACAAAAAGAAATTACTAAAAGAAGGAATTTGATATGTTCGAATGTCTTAAGAATGAGTCTGTTCCAAAAATGATTGAACGTTTCGGACATCTGAAGCTGGAGTTGGCGAGACATGGAGTCCTATACTCTCAAGAAGAACTAGTTGACAAGTTATTTGACTCTCTGCCAGACGAAATGGATTGGCAATACTTCGCATTGATGATCAAGAATACAATCCAGCCAAATGTTCTAACAGTTGATTTGCTGATAGAGAAACTTGAGAGTCATGAGCTCGAAATAAAGAAAACACATAAAGTCAATCACTCGTTATATCAACAAAATGTGGAACTTTATTATCCAAAGAGCTTGATTCAAAAGACAGGATCTCCGAAAATAGCCTTCACTGCAGAAAGTTCACAACCAAAGAATCAAGAAACTTCACACAGTGGTTTTCATGGTAGAATGTCTTCCAACACTACAAGTCAAGGACCGTCTTCAAGCACATCAAACCAACAGCAATCAGCACCAAAAAATGTCTTTCAATGTAACATTGCAGTTGATTTGAAAAATGGTCAAAATTTCAGTGAGGAGTCAGCGAAACAACAGACGGTTTTCTTAGCATCTGTATTGGAGTCATATGAAAGGTTAGTAGCTGGGAAGATTGGTAATACCAACCTGACGAAGGAAGATTATGATCAGATAGATCCTGAAGAAATGGAGCTGATCGATATTCGTTGGGCTATGGCCAGTGCTGTTCGTCGAGCACAACGTTTCATGGAGATCACCCGCAGGAAAACAATTGGTGGTCCATCTACCAAATTGGGTTTCGATAAGTCTAAAGTGACATGCTTCAAATGCAAACAAAAAGGTTATTTTAAAAGTGAGTGCAGAAACGAGTATGCTGACGAGTCTGCTAATCCGTTCCGAGAAGATTACTATAAGAAAGCCATTTACCATCAGAATAAATCAGAACCTCCTTGTTTTGGTCAAAAATTACCGAAGCAATTTAGTGATCAAATTAGTTAAGTGAGGTAGTGTGCTGAGAAAATGTGTTCAAAAATATGTTAAGTGAGTTATTTGCTAAAACAGTTTCAGGATACGGCTCAGGATATAGAGTCGTATATGTGATCAAACAATGAGCAAAAAAGTAAAGTAAATAACACGAGATGTACGAGGAAAGCCCTTGATCAACCTAGATCGCCGGCATAAAACCTCGTGAGCTGACAATCGCAGCTGCCTAGTTCTTCTTATTACTTCAAACTTAAAGATACAATGCAGGATATGGTGCGGATCAACTAAGTGTTACAACGTGAGTTGGATACAAGTGTGGTGACTGCCGTAATCTAGAGAGCAAGAGTGTATGAGAGTATTAGTGAAAAAATTGTGTGCCTTAAATTTATCCGCCATATCTATTTATAGTAAAGATAAAGTAACTAACTATCCTAAACTCCCGGGATCCAGCGAATATTCCCACTCGAACGTTGAGGACCAAGTCTTTCGGGTTCAACGGCTTCCTCACAACGAATTCACCCGAGTCTTAAGGAGAAGAAGTCCTGATGACCGTTAGTAGCTTTCAACCATTAACCTGCACGTGTTCAATTAATAAATCTCAGGATATCGCCCAAGATATTAGCAATATCCTCTTCCAGCATCCTGGTCACAAATAAACAAACAAAGGCAGGATATTGGTCAGGATATGTACGCTTAGAAAATGACCCATAACAATTGTCCCCAAAATATATCGGTTGGTATACCAATCCAACGGATATATTTTAAAGCTTATCTCATGAATCGAGGCAATTAATACGATTGGACATCTGAAGTGACAATGTGCAACTTCCCACGCGTTTTTTACTCGATGGCTATCCACTTAGCCCCTATATCTTCTCTCTTCTTGTTTGATAAACCATCATCTCCACCGGAATCTTCAGGTAAACTCCTATCTTTCCTTCTTCTCTGTTTCTTTTTTTATTTCTCCACGGAAATCCCTCATGGCTAGCGGAACTAGATCCCACACAGGCGATTCAATCCCAACTTTCGAAGCCCAAAACCTTCTTAAAGAACCCGAGAAAGAGGTCTGCTCCTTCGACAATGCTGACATTGCTGCCTTGCAAGCTTCCGGTGCTTTCCCTGTTGGTACGATCATCCGCCCTTTCGACAGAG
The DNA here is from genome assembly GCF_002127325.2 of Helianthus annuus. Lineage (NCBI taxonomy): Eukaryota > Viridiplantae > Streptophyta > Magnoliopsida > Asterales > Asteraceae > Helianthus > Helianthus annuus. The sequence goes on from NC_035436.2 coordinate 142,921,379, forward strand.
AAGTCCGATCGGACTTTTCTTCCAACGAATGGGTGTGCTTCTTGGCCTACCCTTTCTCTATCGGACTCCGATACCCCTTTCCGGCTTTTATATCCCGTTTCTTCAAACTCACTGGTCTCAGTTATGCCCAAACCATGCCCATGGTTTGGCGCGTGCTGGTGACCTTGGATCAGATCAGATCGCGATTTGTCCCCAACCTCTGCATTGAAGACCTCCCGATGGCCTACCGCCTTCGTTCTCATGGCAACAGTCGTTTTCTCCTTTTCTCAACCTCCAAAAACCCTCTCGTTCTTAAAGCCACAAAGAATGAGGAGAAATGGCAACGAAAGTTCTTTTTTGTAAAAAGGGATTCCATCACTGGAGGTTTTGATCTTCCAGTAAAGTGGTTAACTTCTGGTAGGATTTAGGGTTTTAGGAATATCCCCAACCGTATCCTAAAATATATCCTGAACTGACATCTTTATTTCTTGTGCAGCAAATTTCAAAGATCTAGCACCCCCAAGCGCCGAATTAGATTCGAGAATCAAAAGCATTTATCAACTCCTAGAGAGCGAGAGAACTTTTTCTCTGTCATTTGCAAGTTCAAGCCAAAGATCCAGCTCCGACATGTCTGGTAAGCACATCAATACATATGAAGCAAATATAATAATTTATGATTATTCAAGAGTTACACGTTTTTCCCTTTTATGCATCCCCAGTCAAAGCTCCTGAGGTCTTTGATCTCGACGAATTGGATAGCTACTCTGCTCCCATTCCGGTAAAGAAAGAACCAAGCCCTAAGGTTCCCATGTCTTCCAGACCCAGCAGCTCAAAAGCCGTTACCACTCCCAAGCCTCCTCCAGCCACCAGGACCCGTGCTCCCAGTGCTCGGAAGAGGAAAGAAACAGATTCTCCGGCTACCTCCGAGACTTTCCCATACGAGAACTATGGATTCAATGAAGCCAGTGGGTTTATGACTTCATTTCTTAATCAGGTAGAAATCCTCATCTGGTATCCTGCACATGTATGTTAACTATTATCCTGGATATTTTACACATATGTTGATACCTGTGCTTTTGGTTGCAGGGCCTGGAACGTCTCATGTTCCTTTATGAGGATGCATGTGGGCTTAACAAGATGTTGGAGGCCAAGCTCAAGAAAGCTGAAGAAACCATTGCTGACCAAGGGATGATCGCCGCCGCCAAGTCTAAGCATTACGAAGATAAATTCAAGGCGATGACTCAGGAGCACCAAACCGCTATACACAAGGCCAACGAGGACGCCCAAGCCAAGCTGGATGCTGCCCACCTTCAATACCAGCAGGATATGAGTTTTTACCAGGATGGCCTTAAAGGATCCGTTGTGGTTTCCCTTCTTCAAGCCAGACTAAGGATGGCCTATGAAGCCGAGGCCTTGGGCTTTGAATGCCCTTCCTGGAACATCAAGTCCTGGGAAACGAAACTAGCGGATCTCAAAGGCACCCCTGTGGCACGTCCTGCAAAGCATGCTGGTGAGGATCCTCCCAAGACGGCGGATGCGGCGGCCGATGCTGATGGTGATGCTGAGAAGAATCCCGATGGTGATGCTGGTGCAGGTGCTGGTGAAGCGATGGTTGAAGAGGGTGCTGCCCCTTAAAAGCAGCGAAGTGGGCGATGATGGATGTTTATGCCGAGGCCGGAGCCCACTTTTTAAATTTGATGGTGGTTATTGTCTGAACAATTTATTTTTCTGCATTTGAACAATTTACATTTCCTGCACTAGAACAATGTCATGACCAAAGGTGGATGGGTCCTAGGTTTTAGGACGAAGCCCTTGGTCATCAATTAGTATAACATGTTTTGAATGTGATAACGGTTGTAGGTGGACAGGCCCTGTTTGGAGATATACCCTACAACCGTTACACTAGTATGGTAAAAACTAATCGTGCTTTTGGCGGATGGGCCTCGGTTTGAGGTGAAACCAAAAGCACAACTTTTGACCTGTTAATAATATAACTATCTTTTGACTTATTGTCTGTTACCTTGCATTACTTAGTGTAACTCTTAGCTTTTGCAAAAAATTTCATACTGTTATCTTATAAAATATCCTAATTAGTATGCTCAACGATATACTGTAAACACTTTTTATTAGATAAAACTTCCAAACATCCCTTCAGCTTTGTAGAAAGTTTTTGATAAACAATCTATTTTTCCAGAACCAGTTTTTGACAATATTTAAATAATCAAAGTTCCAAACTAACATTAGTTTCAAACACTCTAATCAAATATCCTGAAAAAGACTTTGAGAATATGTCAGGATACTTATCCTTTTATAAAACATAATGTTACTAAAAACTTAGACGACGTTTACAAAGGAAAGCTCATACCAGAAATAGGGTATAAACCTATTACCAAACTTCAATCCCTTTGCAATTCTCCCAATGAAGATGTCCCCTGTGCAAGGTACTTAGTGCATTGGTTCCAAGCCCCATCCTTTTAGCTTTACACCACCACCTTGGTGGGAATGTCCCCTGTGTACAATGTCTTCAAACACTTTAGAAATCTTCTGAATGTCAGTTCCCATTGTTTAGGCAATTTTTTACGTCCCAAGGGCAAAACCCAAGGATGTACTGGAGATAAATCCCTTGTATCCTGGGGAAAATCCCAAATTTTCATGCGCTACAGGCGGGAGTGTATAAACTCCAAGACTTAGAAAGGTGAAAACCTTTAAACCTTAGAGAGTATGAAAATACCCTTTCGTGAGAGAGGGTGATCAATCCTCATATACCTTTAGGATTCAGGATATAGCCAACAGTAACGAAATTGTCAGCCACTTTTACATGGACTGGTCCCGCCACCTTGAACTATCCCTGAATAACTTGCGCTCCAGGCGGGGTGTTTAAACCCAATTCGGAAGAAAGGTGAATACCTTTAAACCTGTGAAGGGATCAGTATCCCTTAAACGTGAGAGAGGGGGCCAATCCTCTAATCTTTCGAGCTATCCTGAGTACATATCCTGGAGCTGCATCCTGGAACATATCTTGCAAAACAATTGTAAACTAAGGTGGGTGTTAGCTTGGCTAACACCCCTCCGATGCTTAAGTCAGTATTGGGTTACAAAGAATAACTTAAATCAAACATTTAAAAAAGGTAGAATTCATACCATCCCGAGTTAGAAATTAAATTCTAAACTCACTTGAAATAGAGCTTGAGGTTTATAGCATTCCAAGACCTCGGTAGCATATCCCCCTCCATATTCTTGAGTCTGTATGCTCCTTTTCCTGCTTCTGATTCAACTTCGTATGGTCCTTCCCATTTTGGGGCTAACTTGCCATCGGTAGGTTTAGTAGTATTCTGAAAAGCCTTTCTTAGCACCCAATCTCCAACCTTAAATCTTCTGGTCCTAATGTTCTTGTTATATGCCCTGGATATTCTCTGTTGATATGCTGCCATCCTTAGCCTTGCCGCATCTCTCTTCTCATCTATAGTGTCTAAATCCTGACTCAAGGCTTCAGGATTCTGCTCAGGATCGCTTAGGGTATATCTTGCAGTGGGTATTGTCATTTCTGTCGGAATCATTGCTTCTGCTCCAAATACCAAGGAGAATGGGGTTTGGCCCATTGCATTCTTTACTGTTGTCCTATCAGCCCATAAAACAAAGGGTAATTCTTCTGCCCATCTTCCTTTTTTGGCTCCAAGCCTTTTCTTTAAGTTGTTGACAATTATCTTGTTTGAGGATTCTGCTTGTCCATACGCTTGAGGATGTACCGGAGTAGACGTTATCATTTTGATTCCCCAACTCTTGCAAAAGTCAGTAGTTCTCTTGCTTATAAACTGAGAACCATTGTCACAGGTTATTTCGGCCGGTACTCCAAATCTGGTCAGGATATTCCTCTTTATGAAGGATACTACTTCTTGGTCTCTAACTTGAACAAATGCTTCCGCTTCGACCCATTTAGAGAAATAGTCCGTCATTGCTAGCATAAAAACTTTTCCTCCCGGGGCTTTTGGTAACTTTCCTACTATATCCATCCCTGATCGGTACATTTTAGGTACACTCTAGTTTATTTTAATTATAATAAAATGCATCCATATTATTATTAAATATGTCATTTTGAGTCGTCATTACATTGTTTGTTAGTTACCGTTGAAACAATGATATTATACTAAATAACAAACAAATGAAAATGTTAATAATTGGCATGACAATTATTATGAAAACCAGAGATCATAATTATATTTTCACATTACAGGGAGTGTTCGATATATAATAAACTAAAGTTGGGTTGCAATCTCAAAAAAATAAAATAAATGGGCCATACATGATTAGTAAAATCATGCACATGGGATGACAAAAAAAATGTCAAATGGGCTAGAACTAATTTGTGAGGGGGTGGCCTGCAACGGTGACAAAAAGAAAACAAAAAGAAAAAAAAAACGCACAGGAGAGAAAGGGGGATCGCAATTTTTGGACAGGAGGTCGCACAAGGGTAGCCTTTTTTGGCTGGTTTGCACGGGATACAAGGCAGCGGCTCTCAACTTCATCACTCAACATCATCGACCATATTAAGCTTTTGGAGATTTGTCACACATCATGAGCGGCTAGCCTCGTCGGATTCACCCCGGTGTAGGTATTTGTATTTTCTAGGGTTTATGCATTTGTTCTTTGATTCGACTTTGTGACAACTTGTATTGATTTTTGAAACCATTGACAATAGTTTACATTTGTTTCGTATTCGTAAATTGTCGAACGATGTTAAAACTTATGACTTTGCGAAATGGTTATGTGTAGTTATGCGTTGTCATGGTTAGGATTTACTTGTGTTGATTACAAAGTGCATTCTTGTCCGTTCTTCGGGACGTTGATAGTTATTGGCACCTAAGTCACGGTACACTAAATCCGCTAATCGTATGCAATTGAGTTGAATTAAAACATGTAGGAACCCTAGGACTTACAATTACCGAAACCGGGTGTGATCCATATTCCTAATTCTTGTTTTCAATTAAGTAGTTTAGTTTTGAAGGTTTTGTTAACAAATCATCGTTTTAGATAATATCAATTTGTCGGTTCACTCCGATATCCTTTCAAACTAATTTAATAAATAAAAATAGCAATCTTCATAATCACGTTGTACATTTTTGTAAATAGTCTAACTAATCGAACAGGTCGTGCAATACTAACCACATGCTCTTCGTGGATACGATACCCGACTTACCCTAGCTACCTAGGTTTAATTGGGTTTTTGACTAATCGGGACGACACGGTCACGTCAAAATGGCGCCACTGCCGGGGAGCTACTGCGCTTAGTATTTCATTGCTTGTTTGATTTTAGTTTAGTTTTTTTTCTTGTATTTTTTTTTGTGATTTTACTTTGGGTGGTCGAGCTTGTTTGTGCAGGTACATGTTTTGCAGGTACTATCTTTCAATATGAATTGGGTAGATGATGATCCGTGTGAGTGTTGTGGAAGCGGAGAGCACTATTTAGAGGATTGCTCTGTTTTCTACGAAAAAGTTCAAGCTAACAAGGAACAAGAAGACTACCTCAGCGGATTGTTTGATTATAGGAGGGCGGATCATAAATATTTTAATGGTCCATCCTCACATTATCCATACACTAGACCACCTCTACCACCAGAGCAAGAAAGCGGATGTCCTTGTTGTGGAAAAATTCATATACATGAAGATTGTCCAGTATTTTGGAAAGATCCGGTGTTTTGGAAAGGAAAAATAAAGTCTGGTTATAATCCACCACAACCACATTATCAAGACTATTACTATGAACCCAAATCACCATATTTCTCAAGTTACCGGGAGGAGGGGTATGATGATTATTATAATGAATACCCTCAACCGGTATACGAGAACCCACAAGATTCGATGCATTCTAAGCTTGATGCTCTCATGGACATGATGAAAGAAAATCGTCAGGATATCAAAGATATGAAGAAAGCGAATGAAGTGAGAGATAAAGCCCATGAAGCATTGGTGGTGCAAGTGGGTCAATTAGCGGAGGAAATAGCCCAACTTAAACGAGACCAAGAGGTTTGGGCCAATGGTACAATAGTAGATGGTGATGTGGTGGAGGAGGTTATCGATCTTCCCGAGCAAGAAAATGAATGTTTGAACCGAGCAGAAGACATCCCACCGCGAGACGAGTCGGATCCGAAAGATGCCCACGTTCATATTCATCCTTATCCCATACTTATCACTCCAACCAACAAAGTTGGGGATGCGGGTTCGGGTATAAGGATTCGAAGGGTGGCGTTGCAAGACATAGACCAGTTTAGTAAGAAGCGACCCCAAAGTTGTACAATATGCATGCCGAGCAAAATAAAAAGAGAATGGATCCGGCATGCCAAATACCGAGCGTATGTTGGAAACTCGGTAGGCAAATGTGCACTTCGACCACCATGAGAGGTAAATCAGGTATAATTGTTGTAGAGTTTGTATTATTTTCGTTTTATTTTTTTTCCTAGTTAAATGAACGTTGTGGGTGTGTTCCCTATATAACCCTCACGAGACCTACTCGTCCTCCCGAGCTATCGGGGGGTTTAAAAGAGCTTGTTGCATAAGCTAAATGTAACCATGATTCCTACGAAAGTGAGTTAGGTTTGTTGTTATTGTAAATTATTTTCCACATAAATAAAAGTGAATTAACGTATGACTTGGTAATATTTTCATAAAAGTGGTAGAACTAGGTAGCTAATAATTTTAATGGTTGTGAGAAGCATGCTTCTACACAAGGGTTGAGATTTGTAGGTACACCTTGTTCGTGAGATGACCACTTTGTTGAAGGATGAAGAGCACACGAGGAATGAGCTAAAAAATCAGGTGCATACGTTTCTTTTTACTTTTGATTTTTAGTTAGCAAATAAGTGGATTGTAAATTGTATATTATTTTTCCGGGGTGAAATTTTGGGTAAGTTAGTCGTGTCACATCCCTTGTGTGCTTTAAAAACTCTAGTTCTTACACATTGAGGACAATGTTTATCTCAAGTGTGGGGATGGGGGAGTAGTAAAAGTTTTCGATTTTGACCCGTTCATTTAAACACTACACATTGAGGACAATGTTTACCTCAAGTGTGGGGATGAGGGAAAATTTCAAAAATTTTCAAAATTGTCTTGTTTAAAAAGCAATCTTAAAGCACAAGTAACTAAGTCAACGAGGGATGTCACAACCCATTTGGTCTTTTGTCATGGTCAAGTTCAAATTAATAGCATGACGGGTATTTAGCGGGTGGTTATTTGGGAATAATTCGCCTAAGAAAGTAGTATTTTATGCATGTCACATACCATACCCTTTTAGATATGTGAGGTTTGAGCCACTTTTATATCATAGATTACATACCTATGTTTCTTTGTTTGAGTGGACCATTAGTCATGTATTGTAGAACTTGCAACTTTTGATACGTTTGAGACCATATACCGAATACAAGCACGGGAATGATTAAGGCATTAGGTAAACCTTTTCCATTTTACACCATTTTTATATCCTTACCCAAAAATTATCCCCTAGTAGCCCACTTTGAGCCTAATCCTTTGGTTTGTCAACCCCTTTAGCCCATAACCTTAAACCTTTTCTTTTAAACCCGTGTGATGAAAATTCGATTGTAGGTCTATATTTTCGTATAGTTGTGATTTATTTATTTATTGAAAAAAAAAGAAAAAAAAAATCAGAAAATGTTACAAAAAATAAAAGTTGTTGAGAAAAATACAAAAATATGCGGTTCAAGTTTGTGGAATAAAAGGCGAAAGTTGTTGCCTTGTAGTTGATGTTTATAGTTTAGTTTTGTTTAGAGTAGTCGATTATAATAAAAATCGAATTTTTCATCACCCTAGCCACTTAAAAAAAAAAAAAAAAACATCTTATTCCATACCCTTAACCTAGCCCCGTTACAACCCTCCAAAGACCTTATGACTTGTTCTTAGTATTCGTGTTCAGTGGTGGAGAACGATTGAGTTGCAAGCCTATGCGGGTATGTGTTCTAATCGGTTTGAGTGATCATTTCAAAAGTGCTAATACATTATACATATTAGCCAATTTTTAAGCCGAGTGGAGAGAACATTGGTGCATAACTTGTTAGTTTTACGGGCGGGTTAATCTTGGATAACCATTTTTATATGTGATTGTCACTTTACCGTTAAATATGTGTAGATTGTAAAGAATGTGAACTTTTGTATGACAATAGACCTTAGCTTATGTCTCGAGAATGGGATGCGTGTTTTTCGTTCGACCCACGTGAAAGTGAAAGATAGATTTGCTTGAGGGCAAGCAAACGATAAGTGTGGGGATGTGATCGGTACATTTTAGGTACACTCTAGTTTATTTTAATTATAATAAAATGCATCCATATTATTATTAAATATGTCATTTTGAGTCGTCATTACATTGTTTGTTAGTTACCGTTGAAACAATGATATTATACTAAATAACAAACAAATGAAAATGTTAATAATTGGCATGACAATTATTATGAAAACTAGAGATCATAATTATATTTTCACATTACAGGGAGTGTTCGATATATAATAAACTAAAGTTGGGTTGCAATCTCCAAAAAAAAAAAAATAAATGGGCCATACATGATTAGTAAAATCATGCACATGGGATGACAAAAAAAAATGTCAAATGGGCTAGAACTAATTTGTGAGGGGGTGGCCTGCAACGGTGACAAAAAGAAAACAAAAAGAAAAAAAAACGCACAGGAGAGAAAGGGGGATCGCAATTTTTGGACAGGAGGTCGCACAAGGGTAGCCTTTTTTGGCTGCTTTGCACGGGATACAAGGCAGCGGCTCTCAGCTTCATCACTCAACATCATCGACCATATTAAGCTTTTGGAGATTTGTCACACATCATGAGCGGCTAGCCTCGTCGGATTCACCCCGGTGTAGGTATTTGTATTTTCTAGGGTTTATGCATTTGTTCTTTGATTCGACTTTGTGACAACTTGTATTGATTTTTGAAACCATTGACAATAGTTTACATTTGTTTCGTATTCGTAAATTGTCGAACGATGTTAAAAGTTATGACTTTGCGAAATGGTTATGTGTAGTTATGCGTTGTCGTGGTTAGGATTTACTTGTGTTGATTACAAAGTGCATTCTTGTCCGTTCTTCGGGACGTTGATAGTTATTGGCACCTAAGTCACGGTACACTAAATTCGCTAATCGTATACAATTGAGTTGAATTAAAACATGTAGGAACCCTAGGACTTACAATTACCGAAACCGGGTGTGATCCATATTCCTAATTCTTGTTTTCAATTAAGTAGTTTAGTTTTGAAAGTTTTGTTAACAAATCATCGTTTTAGATAATATCAATTTGTCGGTTCACTCCGATATCCTTTCAAACTAATTTAATAAATAAAAATAGCAATCTTCATAATCACGTTGTACATTTTTGTAAATAGTCTAACTAATCGAACAGGTCGTGCAATACTAACCACATGCTCTTCGTGGATACGATACCCGACTTACCCTAGCTACCTAGGTTTAATTGGGTTTTTGACTGATCGGGACGAAACGGTCACGTCAATCCCCCACTTCATAAATGGCCAAGGGGAAACAATAGGATACAACGGTTCAGCGGGCTGATGCAATATGTTACTATGTCTTTGACACGCGTCACATCTCCGAGCATACTCTGTGGCATCTTTTCTCATTGTTGGCCAATAATATCCTGTCCTTAATACTTTTGAGAATAATGACCTGCCCCCAGTATGGTTACCACAATCCCCTTCATGTATATCACGAAGTACCTCTTTGGCTTCAGGATCCTCCAAGCATCTCAAGTATGGTCCTGCAAGAGATTTCTTATATAAAATATTATTTATAATAGTGAATCGTGATACCTTCATCCTAAATGCCTTAGGATCTTCATCCTCGGGGATATGTCCTTCCTTGAGATATCTCATGATTGGAGTCGTCCAGGATTTAGGATCCTCTTCAGGATACACCGCTCCATGATTTTGAATACCTGTTACTTCTTTATCCTGAGGATCCGTTGCAGGATACAGGATATGTAATATCGGTATTGGGGTCCCTTCTGGTATCCTGATTGATGATCCCAAGTTTGCCAATGCGTCTGCTTCGGCGTTATCCTCTCTTGGTACCTGTTCAAGTGTAAAAATATCAAAATATCCTGCTAATCTTTTAAGAATATCAAGGTATTCAATTAGTTTCTCACCCTTGACTGCATATGATCCATTAAAATGATTAGCAATTAACAAGGAATCAACATATACTTGAAAATTCTTGATATTCATATTCTTAGCCAATTCTAGTCCTGCAATTAAAGCTTCATACTCTGCCTCATTGTTAGTAGCAGGGAATTCACATCTAACAGCCTGGGGTATTATGTCCCCCCGTGGCGATTTTAGTAGTATACCTAAACCTACACCCCTTACATTAGATGCACCATCAGTATATAACATCCAGGATTCTAAGTTTTCTCCTAGTTGTTGCACTTCTAGATCTACTTCATTTTGAATATCACTACTGAAATCAGCCACAAAGTCTGCCAGGGCCTGAGACTTTATTGCATTTCTAGGTTTATATATTAAATCATAGGCACTTAACTTTACCGACCACTTAGCCATTCTACCTGACATCTCCGGTTTTCTAAGCACATTCTTAACAGGATAATTAGTTTTAACGTGAATCCTATGTGTTTCAAAATAATGTCTAAGCTTTGTTGATGCCATTACTAGAGCCAGTATTAGCTTTTCTAGGTGAGAATATCTAGTTTCAGCATCTAATAAACTTTTGCTAACATAATAGACAGGATACTGCTGACCTTCGTGATCCTTTACGAGTACTGCACTTACTGCATTCCCTGATACTGCAAGATACAGGGATAGTGGTTCACCATCCTCAGGCTTCATCAATAGAGGCGCGGTTGAGAGATACTGCTTCAAATCCTGCAGGGCTGCTTCATGCTTCTCGCCCCATTCAAATTTCTTATTCTTTTTCAGGATATCATAGAATTCTTTACACTTTTCCGAGGATCTTGAGATAAACCTATTTAAGGCTGCCACTCGTCCTGTTAACCGTTGAACATCCTTCATATTCGAGGGTGACTTTATATCCAAGATAGCTTTGATCTGCTTCGGACTTGCCTCTATCCCTCTTTTTGTCACCATGTATCCTAAAAACTTTCCTACCCCCACTCCAAAATGGCACTTTGCAGGATTAAGTTTCATATTATACTGGTCCAGGATATCGAATGCTCCTTTAATATCCCGGAGATGATCCTCAGCTTTCTTGGATTTGACCTCCATATCGTCAATGTACACCTCCATGGTGTCCCCCAGTTTGTCTTTAAACATCATGTTCACCAATCTCTGGTACGTTGCACCTGCATTTTTCAAACCGAAAGGCATAGCAATATAACAGTAAATACCTGTTGGTGTCATGAAAGCGGTATCCTCCTGGTCCGAAGGTTCCATTTGAATTTGCTGGAATCCTGAGGATGCATCCATGAAGGTCAACATTTCATGACCGGCAGTGGCATCCACCATCGAGTCTATATGAGGCAGAGGGAATGGGTCTTTTGGACAAGCTTTGTTCAGGTCTGTGTAGTCTACACAGACTCTCCACTTCCCATTCTTCTTTTGAACCACTACCACATTTGCTAGCCATCTAGGGAATTTGACTTCCCTAATCATCCTGGACTTCAATAATCTTTCAACTTCGTCTTGAATAATTGCATTTCGTTCAGGGGCAAATTTCCTTCTCTTTTGTTGTACAGGCTTGTATGACCTGTCAATTCCAAGCTTGTGAGTGATAATATCTTTGGATATACCTGTCATATCCTCATGCTTCCATGCGAACGTTGATATCCTGCATTTCAGAAAGTTAGTTAATTGTTCTTCAATATCCTGAGGGACATTGGTTCCTACGAGCACCGAGATATCAGGATTATCCTGGTCCAGGATAACTTTCTTTACATCCTGCTCCGGATTCTCCACGATATCCAGGGCCCGCATCTTTAATTGCTATGCTGCACTTGGTTTGGTCGAGTATTTCATTGAGGATGAGTAACATTCTTTCGCCTCTTGCTGATCACTATCGATCTTGACAACTCCCCAAGGGGTAGGGATCTTGATGCATTGGTGATATGTTGATGGTACGGCCTTCATATCGTGAATCCACGGTCTTCCTAGGATGATGTTATAGCAGGATAGAGAATCCATCACACAGAAACGTTGTATCTTGTTGACTCCTTCAACATATACAGGCAGCTTTATCTCTCCCACTGTGTTCCTAGCTTCTCCACTGAAACCAACGAGCACAGTAGACTTCGAAGTAATATCCATTGGAGACACATTCATTCTCTTCAGAGTCTCCAGTTGGATTATGTTGACGGAACTGCCATTATCAACCAGTATCCTGCGTACAAAATGGTTAGCCACATATAACGTTATTACCAGAGCATCATGGTGAGGATCCTGGACAGTATCCCTGTCATCAACGTCAAACGTGATCATCTTGTCAGTTGTGAGGGTAGTCATCCTGACAGGTTTGTCTCCCCTCTCAGCCTTAGCTTCTTTTGCATGTCTCTTTGCCGCCGAATACGAAGTCCCACAAATGTCGGATCCTCCCGAAATGAAGTTGATTATCTTGGCATCCGCGGGAGGTGAGGGTGCTTTTTCAGGATCCTTCTCGGGATCCTGTCCTTTATTTTTCTTTTCTCCCAGCAAGTCCTTCAGATATCCTTTGCTCAGAAGATAACTTATTTCCTTCCTCAAGGCGATGCAATCCTCCGTAACATGTCCGAAATCTTCATGGAAGGCACACCATTTGGATGTATCCTTCCAATCAGCCTTTTGTTGATTCTTCCGAGGCCACCTGGCTTTATCTCCTAAACCCTGCATGGCATACATTAGTTCAGGTATATTAACAGAAAAACAATATTCGGATAATTCAGGATATTCTTCAGGATCCTCGTCTTCAACAGCATTCACTTTCTTGTTATCATTTCTGCCATACGGCTTTGAGCGATATGGCTTATATGAGGATTCTGACTTCCTGTTAGTCGATTCGTATGTTGAGGATGCATTCATCCTTTCTTGCATTTTCTTGTCATCCTCCAATCGAATATATCTTAGAGCCCTATTACGAGCCTCGTCGAGATTCCTGCCGGGATTCATTACAAGATCCTGATAAAACTGAGAATCCTTTTGCAACCCCATCTTAAAAGCTTGCACAGCTGTTGTAACATCAAGATGTGGGGTGTCCAAGGATTCTCGACTGAATTTGTTCACATAATCCCTCAAGGATTCCTGAGGTCCCTGAGTTATCCTGTAAAGATCACTGGTTAGTTTTTCAAAACTCCGACTGCAAGAAAATTGACTATTAAATAAATTTACTAAGTGGGCAAATGATGTAATCGAATGTGGAGGAACATTTAACAGCCATTTTAAGGCTGATCCCGTCAGAGTAGAACCGAAACCCTTGCACAGGCAAGCTTCCTTGAGATCCGGAGGGATATGGTTGATCTCCATCCTTTCCCTATATTGGGCAATATGCTCTTCAGGATCCGTGGTTCCATCGTAAAGCTTCATGTTCGGAGTCTGAAATCTTTTTGGGATTTCAGCATCACATATAGGATGTACGAACCGAGATATCCTGTGGCTATCTTGGGATACTTCAGGAATTGGCTGCACCACCCCAGGTACACTGGATATCATATCCTTTAGCTTCTGAAGTTCCCTGGATAATTCTGACATTATAGCTGTATCCTGCAAAGATCCAACACTGTTAGTGGCAATAGCATTATTATTGTTGGATACATTACCAGTCGGAGGGTTCTGCCCATATCCCGAAGCATATCCTGAGCTCCTCACGGTTGACATCCTAACTGAGGAGGGTATTTCAGGAGTATGATTCTGAGGAAGGCTGGGCACGATATTCCCCCTATTATCTTCAGTATACACAGCTGAACTAAAGTTCAAAGCTCTGGGCTGTAATGGAGTGACGATATCCTCAGCAGGTCTACTCGAGCCGGACTTCAGGAGTTGTATCTCCCTTAACAGCATCTGGTTTGTTTCCTGTTGTTGCCTCATCTGTTCCTGCACACTCCCAAATAAGGTTAGAATTTCATCATTAGAAGCCAAAATCGGAGCAGATCCCTGAATATTCCGAGTAGGGACAATGTCCTGGGGTTGCGAAGAAGATTGCATCCTTGGAGGAGGTGGTGGAAGCACTGGACCAGTAGTAGCAGAAGTCATAGCAGACACAGTAGAGGAACTCATGTTTGATCTTGAGGCCATTATGGACAATGTAGCAAAAAGTTTTGAAAATAGAAAACTGATTAACGATCTGACAAAGATTTTTAGTAAACAGAGCACCACTTGCCCCATGGTGGGCGCCAAATTGTTTTGGTCAAAAATTACCGAAGCAATTTAGTGATCAAATTAGTTAAGTGAGGTAGTGTGCTGAGAAAATGTGTTCAAAAATATGTTAAGTGAGTTATTTGCTAAAACAGTTTCAGGATACGGCTCAGGATATAGAGTCGTATCTGTGATCAAACAATGAGCAAAAAAGTAAAGTAAATAACACGAGATGTACGAGGAACGCCCTTGATCAACCTAGATCGCCGGCATAAAACCTCGTGAGCTGACAATGGCAGCTGCCTAGTTCTTCTTATTACTTCAAACTTCAGGATACAGTGCAGGATATGGTGCGGATCAACTAAGTGTTACAACGTGAGTTGGATACAAGTGTGGTGACTGCCGTAATCTAGAGAGCAAGAGTGTATGAGAGTATTAGTGAAAAAATTGTGTGCCTTAAACTGATCCGCCATATCTATTTATAGTAAAGATAAAGTAACTAACTATCCTAAACTCCCGGGATCCAGCGAATATTCCCACTCGAACGTTGAGGACCAAGTCTTTCGGGTTCAACGGCTTCCTCACAACGAATTCACCCAAGTCTTAAGGAGAAGAAGTCCTGATGACCGTTAGTAGCTTTCAACCATTAACCTGCACGTGTTCAATTAATAAATCTCAGGATATCGCCCAAGATATTAGCAATATCCTCTTCCAGCATCCTGGTCACAAATAAACAAACAAAGGCAGGATATTGGTCAGGATATGTACGCTTAGAAAATGACCCATAACACTCCTAGGCTGAAGCAGATTGAAGAAAAAGATACGGAAAAGTCAAGAGCTCTAGCGGTCATTCATGACGATGAAGGATATGACTAGAGTGAGATATTGCCTGAGGAAGACGCAGTTGGTTACGCGTTCGCAGCAGGAAAGATTGTTCCGTTTAAAGACACAAGAACAGAAGAAGAAAAGTTTGTGAACAGAAGAATGAAAGCCCAAACAAAAGTGTGACAACTCGAGTTTCCGAGATTCCACTTTCGCATTTATTACACGTTCACTGCTTGTTTAGTTGTTTAATTGCATAATTAGTTTACTTTGTAACTGTATACGTTTTGGTTCAATAAAGTGTATTGTCATTGTGCATGGTTATGTGTTAAGTGTTGACAAATACATGAACTTGGTGATGAAACTGTAAATTACATTGTGATGGGTGTTTTATGTAAAAGAAGATACTTAGGGGTGAGTAGAGTAGTTAGTGAAACTTTAATCACTCTTAACCCTAATCCCCTTCACTAATCATTCACACAATCATCAGACGTACCTAAGATTCCTCTACAATTCTCTCTACAATAATTTGCTTCATCATTGGCACAAGCTCTCTATCATTACTCTTGATCCCTCTCTTTACCTAGAATCAATTCAAGGTAATTGTTTAATGATTGTTTGTTGTTATCAATTCTTGATTATGTGATTCATGGAAACCCTAGTTCTACATGTAATGGTTCTGTGTTTGATTGATTCTGATTATTGCGAAATGTTTATGACTAGAAGTGTAATCAAATGATTGACAATGAGATGCCTGTAAGATAGAGATGTTTGAATTACTGATTTGATTACTGCAATGCAAAAGTATGAGATTAGGGTTTCATGATCGTATAAACATAACTGTTACACTGAGTTTATGTTCGTATGATTGATGCTGATCTTTGATTTCACGTATAGTCCGAACTTTATATTGAATGGACATGGTCCGAATTTTTTGACAAGGGAAACTTGTCCGAATTTTGTATTGAGAAGGCTAATGTCCGACTTTTATTCATGCACATATGTTCGACTTTTGTTTAAGTTGTGTTGTCCGAATTTTTGACAAGGGGAGCCTTGTCCGATTTTTGTAAGTGTCAAAAGGGTCCGACTTTTGTATAAGGGAGGGGGTCCGAGTTTTAAAGGGGGGATAATGGTCCTAGTTTTAAGGCTTAAAGCCTTGTCTGACCTTTTGAATACACATGGGGTCCGAACTTTTGGTTGTGATACAAGGGGGTCCAAATTTTTATAAAGGGAAACCCCTTGGTCCGAGTTTCATGTCTAGGGGACATGGTCCGACTTTTCTAGTGGCACATAAGGTCTGAACTTATATGATGTTGCTATGTATGGTCCGAATTTTCATGCCTTGATGCCTTGTATGAGATGGTGGTCCGAATTACATATGTTATATATAATCAGAACTTTACAGAGTAATGTATGAACCAAGTTTACTTGTACACAGCAGTGTTAGAGCCTACTGAATGTTTCTATATGTTTCTGTACATTACAACCTGCTACTTGCTATTGTATGCTACTGTATCTGACTGTATGACACGGTTTGTATGAACAATCTATGTCACGCTATTCTGTACACAATTATCACACAGAACACAATTGCTTGGATATCAAAGACTTGTAAACCCTAATTGAATGCAAACACTTACATCAAATTATATGCAATGTACCTAGGTCGTGTGTAACGGATTTAATCATTAATTAACCCTAGAAGCAATAACATACCGAGCAAACCAAGGTGAGTTCACACCCTTACAAAGGCATGGGATTCCCAGGGTTTGGGAATGGGATTGAAGGAATGGGATTTGATTAGATACTTGTACTTACACTGTTACTAGACTATCTACCATCATCCTCGGATGCACAGGACACATACGTAAAACCTACGTATACTTGTACTCATCACTGTCCTCAGGTTGCGAAGGACACTCACGTAAAACCTACGTGAACTTATACTCACTACTGCCTCGGTTGTGTCAGGCACTTACGTAAAACCTACGTAAACCCCCGCGTACCCCTGTCCTCGGTTGTGAAGGGCACTTACGTAAAACCTACGTAAACTTTGTACGTACTACTGTTCTCGGTAAGAAGAACACTTATGGTTACAAATAGTCTAGTGTATATACAACTATGGGAAACCCCCACCAGTAGAACATACTATCGGCCCAGTAGAGCCACACGTTACGAAAGGAACTTACTGTTACAAACTTACTTACTGTGAACTCGCTCAACTAGTTGTTGACTCTCTGTTACATGCCTTGCAGGTCGTTAGGTATACATGGAGCTTGCATGGGGAGGCGCGGTCGTTGTGGACAAGGATCGTGAATACTTTGATTGAACATTTTGACACTACATACTTATTAATATTGGGCTTTTACTCAATTGCTTCCGCTAAACTTTGTTATTATACTTATGTTTTGGAACACCTTTCATATGGATTGGATTGGTTTAAATACAATTACTTTTACTATTCACATTGTTCTATATGATTGGTGGCTTGATCCTGGTCAGTCACGCCTCCAAGCGGTGATACTCCGCGTGCGGATTTTGGGGGTGTGAAAAAAAGTAAGCAGAATCTATATCATTTACAAAGAAGCAAAAAGGGCTAAAAGGTGGGATCCAGACAGAGAATGCTACCTTGATCC
Source organism: Helianthus annuus (assembly GCF_002127325.2). Lineage (NCBI taxonomy): Eukaryota > Viridiplantae > Streptophyta > Magnoliopsida > Asterales > Asteraceae > Helianthus > Helianthus annuus. The sequence continues at coordinate 142,939,128 of NC_035436.2, forward strand.
TCAAGGTAATATCGCAATCGATCCCAATTCACTCAGTGTTGATGCAATCATTCAGCAATATTTTGAAGAAGAGGAAGCTAGACAAAGAGAATGGTGGGGTGAAGGTGAAAAGAAAGTGGAAGAGAAAGAAGAAAAGGTGAAGTCGGCAGAAAAGAAGATCGATGGTGGGTTGATAGATACATCACAGGAGCTCACAGCCGAAAATCTGATGAAGATGGCGGACAAAGTTCTAGCTGCAAAAGAATTGGAGGTAGATTCTAGTTCTGGAACTAAGTCAAACGGCCAGGTCAGTCAGATTAACACAAATGAAGTGTCAGGTAAGAAAGATAAAAGCGAAAGTGACTGCAAGAATTGCAGGAAAAACTGCAAAGATTGTAGTACTAAAACTTACCTCAATAACAAAAAGGTTGAGGATCTGACAAATAGGGTTAAAGAGGTAGTTGTTGACTCGCTCAACTAGTTGTTGACTCTCTGTTACATGCCTTGCAGGTCGTTAGGTATACATGGAGCTTGCATGGGGAGGCGCGGTCGTTGTGGACAAGGATCGTGAATACTTTGATTGAACATTTTGACACTACATACTTATTTATATTGGGCTTTTACTCAATTGCTTCCGCTAAACTTTGTTATTATACTTATGTTTTGGAACACCTTTCATATGGATTGGTTTGGTTTAAATACAATTACTTTTACTATTCACATTGTTCTATATGATTGGTGGCTTGATCCTGGTCAGTCACGCCTCCCAACGGTGATACTCCGCGTGTGGATTTTGGGGGTGTGAAAGATTGGTATCAGAGCCATTGGTTATAGAGAACTTGGTTTTAATAAGGGAGAAACGTTTTTATTAAAACCAGACTATAACCAGTACAGTGCTCAATGATCCACAACGACGCCTCGCTCCACATGCAAGACTCAACATCCTAGGTAATAAGGTTTATGTTTATTGCCTACATGCTAGAATTACATAGAACTTTGCTCGTGGTATGCTTAGATTACATTGTATGCTATTCGTTATTGCTTGAGAACACTTGTGTGCTTACTCTCTTCTGTCATCGAACTATTCACGAACCTCTCTCACTATTGTTACATTTGCTATGAAGATCATGGCCGGACGTATTAACTTGACTCAAGCCCAGTTGACGGCTCTTATCAACGAACAAGTTGCTGCGGCAATTGCAGCTGCAAACGCAGGAGGTATACCCTGCAGTCGTAACTCACACTAGGATCTTTAGATCCTACACTCCTAAACCAACTCTTGTGTTTAATCTTGTAATGTTCTTATACACAGCAGGTCAGCACGCTCAGCCACCTGTTTGTACTTTCAAGAATTTCATGGACTGTCGTCCAAGCACGTTCAGTGGCACGGAGGGAGCAGTGGGACTCCTCCATTGGTTCGAAAAGCTCGAGTCGGTATTTGAGATGTGTGAATGCCCTGAGGCTCGCAGGGTGAAATACGCCACTGGTACTTTAGAAGGGATTGCGCTAACTTGGTGGAATGCGCAAGTCCAACTTTTGGGATTGGCAGCTGCTAACGGCACTCCCTGGAATGATTTCAAGGAGCTGATTAAACGGGAATACTGCACACGCGACGACATCCACAAGTTAGAAGTGGAGTTCTTTCATTTGAAGATGACTGGGTCGGAAATCGAAGCTTATACTAAAAGGTCAAACGAGCTGGCAGTTCTGTGTCCAACTATGGTGGGCCCTCCTATTAGACGTATTGAGTTGTATCTCAAAGGGTTGGCACCAGAAATTCAGAGCCATGTGACATCGGCTAATCTTGACAATATCCAGGCTATTCAACTCCTTGCTCATCGCCTCACGGATCAGGCAGTGGAACAAGACAAGCTGCCTAAACGCATCAGCGCTACTGCAACCTCTACCACTTCAACTACTCTTGCTACTCCCAGTGACAACAAGAGAAAATGGGAGGGGGATTCCAGCAAAGGTTCAGCTTCAGTTCAGTCCCAAGTTCAGCAGCGAAAGACTGACAACTATCAGAGCCCTAGTCAGCAATCTTCAGGCAGTCACAGGCAGGGTGGATATCGAGGGAACCTTCCAAGGTGTAACAACTGCAACAGACACCACAGTGGCCAGTGTAACAAGGATCGCTGCCAAAGGTGCCTCAAGATGGGTTATGAGGCCAAGGATTGTAGGAGCCCGCGGCCTGCGAACCAGAATCAGCAGCAGCAGCAAACACCGCAGAATCGGCAACTGGGAAACAAGGGATGTTTTAATTGTGGCGCTGAAGGTCACTTCAAAAGACACTGCCCTCAGTTGAACCAAAACCAGAACAACAACAACAACAACCACAACCAGGGAAATGGGAACAACAATAATGGGGGAAACAACAATGATGGGAACAACGGCGCTAGGGGTCGTGCTTTTGTGCTGGGGCAGGGTGATACCAGGAATGATCCCAACGTAGTCATGGGTAAGTTTCTTCTTGACGACTTTTATGTTACTGTATTGTTCGATTCGGGTGCGGATACCAGTTATGTGTCTTTGAAAGTTAGCCAAATGTTAAAACGTGCACCAACTCCCTTAAACACCAAACATGTCGTAGAGTTAGCTAATGGTAAAAGTCTAGAGGCCACACACATAGTTCAGGGTTGTAATCTTATCCTCGCTGGTCAAGCTTTCTCCATCGACCTCATCCCTATAGTTCTGGGTAGTTTCGACATCGTCATTGGTATGGATTGGTTATCCAAGCAGCAAGCAGAGATCCTACGTAAAGAAAAGATCATTCGTATTCCCCGTTCTGGTAAAGAACCTCTCAAAGTTCAAGGCGACAAGAGTGGTGCTGTGGTTGGCATCATCTCTTTCCTGAAGGCTCAGAAATGTTTACGAAAGGGTCATACTGCCATTTTGGCACTAGTTACTGATGCATCAACGAAAGAGAAAAGAATAGAGGATATCCCAGTTGTACGTGATTTTTCTCAAGTATTTCCTGAAGATTTACCTGGTCTACCGCCTCATCGCCAGGTCGAATTCCAGATTGAACTAGCTCCAGGAGTAGCACCTATAGCTCGCGCACCGTACCGATTAGCTCCAACTGAACTTGAAGACCTGTCAAAGCAACTGCAAGAGCTCTTGGATAAGGGTTTTATTCGTCCTAGATCTTCGCCTTGGGGAGCTCCAGTACTATTTGTGAAGAAGAAAGACGGTACTTTCAGGATGTGCATAGATTACCGCGAACTAAACAAGGTGACAGTGAAGAACCGTTACCCTCTGCCGCATATTGATGACTTATTCGACCAGTTGCAAGGGTCGAGCTACTACTCCAAGATTGATCTAAGGTCAGGTTACCATCAGCTGAGAGTCCGGGATGAGGACGTCTCTAAGACAGCATTCAGAACTCGCTACGGCCACTACGAGTTTCTAGTCATGCCATTCGGGCTAACAAACGCGCCTGCAGTTTTCATGGATCTTATGAACAGGGTGTGCAAACCCTATCTAGACAAGTTCGTCATCGTTTTCATCGACGACATCTTGATCTACTCCAAGAGTCAGGAGGAACACGAGCAGCACTTACGTCTTATCTTGGAATTTCTTCGAAAGGAACAACTGTACGCCAAGTTTTCAAAATGCGACTTCTGGCTTCGTGAAGTCCACTTCCTAGGCCATGTGGTGAACAGGGATGGGATTCATGTTGATCCATCCAAGGTAGATTCGATCAGGAACTGGCCTGCACCGCGTACACCAACGGAAATACGCCAATTCTTGGGTTTGGCGGGGTATTACAGATGATTCATTAAAGACTTCTCCAAGATCGCACAGCCGCTTACATTACTAACGCAGAAAGGTGTTACCTATCGTTGGGGTAATACACAAGAAACAGCTTTTCAATACCTAAAGGATAGGCTCTGCTGCGCACCTATTCTCTCATTGCCAGAGGGCACGGACGACTTTGTGGTTTATTGCGACGCGTCGATTCAGGGTCTTGGTTGTGTATTGAGGCAAAGGGATAAATTCATCGCCTACGCTTCGCGGCAACTCAAAGTTCTTGAACGGAACTACACGACGCACGATTTAGAGCTGGGAGCTGTTGTTTTCGCGCTCAAGATATGGCGACACTACGTGTACGGTACCAAGTGCACTATTTACACCGATCACAGGAGTCTCGAGCATATCTTCAAGCAGAAGGAATTGAACATGCGTCAACGACGATGGGTCGAGCTGCTTAATGATTACGAATGTGCCATCAAGTACCATCCAGGCAAAGCCAATGTTGTGGCTGATGCTCTCAGTCGAAAAGACACTCTACCTAGGCGTGTACGAGCTTTGCAGCTTACTATTCAGTCTAGTCTTCCTGCACAGATACGAGATGCTCAGGTAGAAGCATTGAAACCAGAAAACGTAAGGGCTGAAGCCTTACGTGGCTCAAGGCAATGATTAGAACAAAGGGAAGACGGCGCCTACTATGTAATAGGACGCATTTGGGTTCCACATTATGGCGGTTTACGAGAACTTGTTATGGATGAAGCTCACAAGTCTCGCTACTCGGTACATCCAGGTTCGGACAAAATGTATCACGACCTCAGAACTATATACTGGTGGCCTAGCATGAAGGCCCACATAGCAACATACGTCGGCAAGTGTTTGACCTGTGCAAGGGTCAAGACGGAGTACCAGAAACCCTCAGGCTTACTTCAGCAACCCAAGATACCACAGTGGAAATGGGAAGAAATTTTCATGGATTTTGTTACTGGCCTGCCTAGATCCCAACGTGGGAATGATACAATTTGGGTGATCGTAGATCGACTCACGAAGTCTGCTCACTTCTTGGCTATCAAAGAAACGGATAAGTTCTCTACCTTAGCAGACGTCTACTTAAAGGAAGTTGTTTCGAGGCACGGAGTGCCAACTTCTATTATTTCGGATCGGGATGCACGATTCACCTCAGAACTATGGCAAGCAATGCACAAATCTTTTGGCTCTCAGTTAGACATGAGCACAACTTACCACCCTCAGACAGATGGGCAGTCTGAGCGCACTATCCAGACTCTAGAAGACATGCTTCGGGCGTGTGTTATCGATTTCGGCAACAGCTGGGAAAAACATCTCCATCTAGTGGAGTTTTCGTACAATAACAGTTACCACACAAGCATTCAAGCCGCTCCATTCGAGGCATTGTACGGACGTAAATGCCGGTCACCTCTCTGTTGAGAAGAGGTGGGGGATAGTCAAATCACAGGTCCAGAAATGGTAGTTGATGCTACTGAACGAATTACACAGATACGACAACGCATGGCGGCAGCTCCTGACCGTCAGAAAAGTTACGCTGATAAGAGCAGGAAGCCACTCGAGTTCCAAGTTGGGGATCGAGTGCTACTTAAAGTCTCACCCTGGAAGGGTGTGGTTCGTTTTGGTAAACGGGGCAAGCTCAATCCGCGGTATGTTGGACCGTTCGAAATCACTGAAAGAATAGGCAAAGTAGCCTACAGACTAAACCTACCAGCTGAACTTGGTGCAGTTCACAATGTTTTCCACGTGTCGAATCTGAAGAAGTGTCTGTCAGATGAGACCCTCATAGTTCCTTTGAAGGAACTCACTATCGACGAGCGGTTGCAGTTCGTCGAGGAACCAGTAGAAATCACGGACCGAGATGCTAAGGTCCTCAAGAACACCAGAATACCTCTTGTACGAGTTCGTTGGAACTCCCGTCGTGGCCCAGAGTACACCTGGGAACGAGAAGATCAAATGGAACTCAAGTATCCCCGGTTATTCGAAAACCGTGCAACCACTACTGAGGCTGAAGCTACTACTGCAGAATTTCGGGACGAAATTCCAAATCAACGGGGGGATGATGAGACACCCCAGGAAAACCAGTAAACGATGCAACTTACCTAGCTTCCTCAGTAACTGCATGCTAAATTTCGGGACGAAATTTCTTTCAAGTTGGGGATAATGTGACAACTCGAGTTTCTGAGATTCCACTTTCGCATTTATTGCACGTTCAATGCTTGTTTAGTTGTTTAATTGCATAATTAGTTTACTTTGTAACTGTATACGTTTTGGTTCAATGAAGTGTACTGTCATTATGCATGGTTTTGTGTTAAGTGTTGACAAATACATGAACTTGGTGATGAAACTGTAAATTACATTGTGATGGGTGTTTTATGTAAAAGAAGATACTTAGGGGTGAGTAGAGTAGTTAGTGAAACTTTAATCACTCTTAACCCTAATCCCCTTCACTAATCATTCACACAATCATCAGACGTACCTAAGATTCCTCTACAATTCTCTCTACAATCATTTGCTTCATCATTGGTACAAGCTCTCTATCATTACTCTTGATCCCTCTCTTTATCTAGAATCAATTCAAGGTAATTGTTTAATGATTGTTTGTTGTTATCAATTATTGATTATGTGATTCATGGAAACCCTAGTTCTACATGTAATGGTTCTGTGTTTGATTGATTCTGATTATTGCGAAATGTTTATGACTAGAAGTGTAATCAAATGATTGACAATGAGATGCCTGTAAGATAGAGATGTTTGAATTACTGATTTGATTACTGCAATGCAAAAGTATGAGATTAGGGTTTCATGATCGTATAAACGTAACTGTTACATTGAGTTTATGTTCGTATGATTGATGCTGATCTTTGATTTCACGTATAGTCCGAACTTTATATTGAATGGACATGGTCCGAATTTTTTGACAAGGGAAACTTGTCCGAATTTTGTATTGAGAAGGCTAATGTCCGACTTTTATTCATGCACATATGTCCGACTTTTGTTTAAGTTGTGTTGTCCGAATTTTTGACAAGGGGAGCCTTGTCCGATTTTTGTAAGTGTCAAAAGGGTCCGACTTTTGTATAAGGGAGGGGGTCCGAGTTTTAAAGGGGGGATAATGGTCCGAGTTTTAAGGATTAAAGCCTTGTCCGACCTTTTGAACACACATGGGGTCCGAACTTTTGGTTGTGATACAAGGGGGTCCGAATTTTTATAAAGGGAAACCCATTGGTCCGAGTTTCATGTCTAGGGGACATGGTCCAACTTTTCTAGTGGCACATAAGGTCCGAACTTGTATGATGTTGCTATGTATGGTCCGAATTTTCATGCCTTGATGCCTTGTATGAGATGGTGGTCCGAATTACATATGTTATATATAATCAGAACTTACAGAGTAATGTATGAACCAAGTTTACTTATACACACCAGTGTTAGAGCCTACTGAATGTTTCTATATGTTTCTGTACATTACAACCTGCTACTTGCTACTGTATGCTACTGTATCTGACTGTATGACACGGTTTGTATGAACAATCTATGTCACGCTATTCTGTACACAATTATCACACAGAACACAATTGCTTGGATATCAAAGACTTGTAAACCCTAATTGAATGCAAACACTTACATCAAATTATATGCAATGTACCTAGGTCGTGGGTAACGGACTTAATCATTAATTAACCCTAGAAGCAATAACATACCGAGCAAACCAAGGTGAGTTCACACCCTTACAAAGGCATGGGATTCCCAGGGTTTGGGAATGGGATTGAAGGAATGGGATTTGATTAGATACTTGTACTTACACTGTTACTAGACTATCTACCATCATCCTCGGATGCGCAGGACACATACGTAAAACCTACGTATACTTGTACTCATCACTGTCCTCAGGTTGCGAAGGACACTCACGTAAAACCTACGTGAACTTATACTCACTACTGCCTCGGTTGTGTCAGGCACTTACGTAAAACCTACGTAAACCCCCGCGTACCCCTGTCCTCGGTTGTGAAGGGCACTTACGTAAAACCTACGTAAACTTTGTACGTACTACTGTTCTCGGTAAGAAAAACACTTATGGTTACAAATAGTCTAGTGTATATACAACTATGGGAAACACCCACCAGTAGAACATACTATCGGCCCAGTAGAGCCACACGTTACGAAAGGAACTTACTGTTACAAATTTACTTACTGTGAACTCGCTCAACTAGTTGTTGACTCTCTGTTACATGCCTTGCAGGTCATTAGGTATACATGGAGCTTGCATGGGGAGGCGCGGTCGTTGTGGACAAGGATCGTGAATACTTTGATTGAACATTTTGACACTACATACTTATTTATATTGGGCTTTTACTCAATTGCTTCCGCTAAACTTTGTTATTATACTTATGTTTTGGAACACCTTTCATATGTATTGGTTTAGTTTAAATACAATTACTTTTACTATTCACATTGTTCTATATGATTGGTGGCTTGATCCTGGTCAGTCACACCTGCAAGCGGTGATACTCCGCGTGTGGATTTTGGGGGTGTGAAAAAAAGTAAGCAGAATCTATACCATTTACAAAGAAGCAAAAAGGGCTAAAAGGTAGGATCCAGACAGAGAATGCTACCTTGATCCTCAAGGTAATATCGCAATCGATCCCAATTCACTCAGTGTTGATGCAATCATTCAGCAATATGCTGAAGAAGAGGAAGCTAGACAAAGAGAATGGTGGGGTGAAGGTGAAAAGAAAGTGGAAGAGAAAGAAGAAAAGGTGAAGTCGGCAGAAGAGAAGATCGATGGTGGGTTGATAGATACATCACAGGAGCTCACAGTCGAAAATCTGATGAAGATGGCGGACAAAGTTCTAGCTGCAAAAGAACTGGAGGTAGATTCTAGTTCTGGAACTAAGTCAAACGGCCAGGTCAGTCAGATTAACACAAATGAAGTGTCAGGTAAGAAAGATAAAAGCGAAAGTGACTGCAAGAATTGCAGGAAAAACTGCAAAGATTGTAGTACTATCACTTATCTCAATAACAAAAAGGTTGAGGATCTGACAAAAAGGGTCAAAGAGGTAGAAAACCAGATCTTAAACCGGGATAAATTGCTAAAAGCTTCAAAGGATCGTGCAAAAGAGTTAAATGAAAAAATTGAAAGTGATAAAAGTGACATAGAAAGAACAAAGAAAGAAAATGAAACACTCATTCTTGAAAATCGTCACATCACTGAAAATTTTGAGAAGCTTAAGCGAACGGTTAAAGATTCGGATGATCGAAATGGCAAAACAACAAAAAAAATGTTCAACTGACGGGTGTGTTAAGGGTGAAAGAGGAGTTAATAAATAAACAATTGGATGAAATTGCTAATCTGAAGCTTCAATTTCAAGAAGCAAAAATTGAAAACGAACACATCCAATTAAAATTAACTAGCTACAACTCCGCAAGCTTTGTTTTGCAGCACATTGTTCCCAAACCCATTGGGAAAAACAAAGCTGGCGAAGATGTATTTTCGGACAGAACTGGGGTGGGATATCATCAAGTTCCACCACCTGTTTTAAACAATTTCTCAAAGAAAAAGTCCGGGCTGGTTAATGATGAGGAAGAGTTAAAAGAAATAAAACTTCCAGAGTCAATTGATGTTACATTCTCATCATCATCATCTGATGATAGTGTTCAGACTGATATTGTCAAAAGCATGGCATAAAGTGTTTTAGAGTCTGATTCAAATGAAGATGATGGATGTTTCTTGGATAAATACATTCCGAAACAAAAGTCCAAGAACAACTTAAATGAAGAACCAAATCTTGTCATGTACAAGATATTGGGTTCAGATAAGTTGTTTTCGGATTCTGAGTTTTCGATTGAGAATGTAAATGTGAACAAATTGAAAAATGTTTACAAATTGGTCAAAGTTGAGTTGTCAGAAGTGAATAATCTGAACCAAACAAAAAGACAAATGAACTTTGGGAAAGATAAAGCTTACTACAAGAAACCTGTTATTCCACCATGTTTCTCTAATAACAGTCGAAACAACTGGTTGGGTGGATATCAGGGGGGGTAAGTCTTATCAGAAGAAAAATGTTCAAAACAAGAAGTCTGTTGAAAAGAAAGTGTTTGTGAACAGTTCGAGTTCATTTTCTAATGAAGAACCTAAAATCTTTTCAAAATCAAACAAAGAGTTCTTTGAGGAAAAGGCCTCACAACCTCAGTCTGAAGGCACAAGTCGAGTAGCTGACACTCGAACATGCTTCAGATGCAATCAAGTTGGGCATATTGCACGAAAGTGTACCAACTTGAAGCCTAAGACTGAAGTAGTTGAGAGTCAAAAGAAGAAAGATGATGTGAAAGGAAAAGCTCCATTGGTTGTTGAGAAAAAGAGTTTTAAAAATGACAACACCAAAGTCAAAACTGAACCCGTAAAGAAGGTGGTAACTAAAAATGACAAATTTTACAAACGGGTCACAACAACTCAACAAACATGGAAGCCGAAAGTTGCTGAGATGAGAGCAAGTGGTTCAAAACCAAAGGTTTCTGAGATGGAAAAACAATCATCTTCTACTACATCGGTAAAGATGAGTGTTCCTTTGGATTTTTATGAAAAGCTTGAAAAAGAGAAATCAATTTTTGAAAAGAAATGGGTTGAAAAGAAAGACCAACCATCTGGTCAACCTAAAAAGGATGAGTTGTTCACACTTAGAGAGGTTGAGGTTGAGTCTAAAGAAAGCTTGAAATTAAATGATAAAAATTTTCCACCACTTTACACAACAAAATCTCACAACAAACTTGAGTTACCTAAGTCCAAAGAGGCCTGGGTAGCAAAATCTGTTTAATTGTGTATGAATTGCCGGAGCTTCCTTAATCGCGAAGCATGAATCGGCATCCTTATTGAAATGTTTTAATCATGTTGGTTTATGTGAAGGATCTTCCACAACTTGTTTCAAGATGGATCATGGATAGTGGAGCTTCCAGACATATGACAGGGAAGACTGCATTGTTGTATGATGTAAGGAATATAAATGGAAGATATGTTGGTTTCATGGGTAATCAAGGTGGTCGGATCATTGGTGAAGGAACGTTATCTAATGGGATCGTGAAGTTTGAAAGAGTCAATTACATTGCTGAGCTGGAGAATAACCTACTAAGCATTTCTCAGATCTGTGACAGAAAGTATACCACTCACTTCACTGACAAAGAGTGTTTGATTCTAAAACCGGGATTTGTTGTCCCCGAAGAGTGGGTCATCATGAGGGCACCAAGAGTCAATGACCTGTATGTATTGGATATGAGCATAGCAACGACAACCACGGGTCAGGCTCATTGTTTTGTGTCAAGAGCAACGGAGAAGGAGTCAAGATTGTGGCACCGAAAGATGGGGCATATACATCTTAGAAAAATGAATCATTTGGTTCATAATGATCTGGTTACAGGAGTTCACATCAAAGGTTTTCATCTGGAAGGGGAGTGTATAAGTTGCATTAAAGGTAAATAGAAGAAAAAGTCGCACCCCAAAAAGCAAGTCAATTCAGTTTCACAACCTCTGGAAAGACTGCAGATGGATTTATTTGGTCCTGTGAATGTCAAAAGCATTACAGGAGATTATCTATTGTTTGGTCGTCACTGATGATTATTCCAGATTTTCTTGGGTATCTTTCTTGAAAACAAAGGATGAAACGTTTGACAGTCTGATGGCGTTATTCAAAAAGATTGAGAATTTGTACCAGAGGCCTATCCGAAGAATTAAAAGTGATAATGGTACTGAATTCAAAAACAACAAGATGGAAGAATTTTGTGAAGAAAGATGTATACTGCATGAGTTTAGTGCTCCGTACACTCCGCAGCAGAATGGAGTAGCAGAACGCAAAAACCGGACACTAATCGAGACAGCCAGAACAATGCTTGCAGATTCAAAACTTCCAATAAATTTTTGGGCTGAAGCTGTTTCCGCCACATGCTATACTCTCAACAGAGTTCTCACTGTCAAGAAATTCAACAAAACATGCTTTGAATTGATCAATAACCGCAAGCCTAATTTGAAGTATCTTGAACCGTTCGGGTCACCTTGTACGGTGATAGAACCTTTTGGAAAGTCTGGTCCGAAGTGCATTGAGGGTATATTTGTTGGATATGCAAGTCCTTTGCGTCGTGTCTTCGTGCCAAGAGAAAAGCGGATTATTGAAGCTGCAAATGTTGAATGTCAAGGTCATACGATGCCGCCTCAGAACCCAGGAGATTCATGGCGTTATCACTACGATACTTTGTGGGATTCGTTTGATGTGATGGAAGAACCTGAAGATGAAGAAGAGTTCTCGGATGAGTTGGATATTCTTAGAGACTATGAGTCATCAGAAGAAAGATTTCCAGCAAAGTATTCTAGGCAATCTCAGCAAACTTCAAATGACGATGAAGCAGGTCCTAGTAATGCTGGTGAACAAGATGATAATCCACATTCTCACGATAATCAGACGGCAACAAATGATGAAACAACATCCGATATCGGTCCAACATTTGATCATGGTGATTCAGAATCTGAGGGGGAGCAAATCCAGATCTTAGATCAAGCAGATCCTATCAGTGAAGAAGGTGCAAATCAAAATGTCACTAATCTGGAAGGCAATGTAGAAGTTCCGAGTGAAGTAATGCCCAGAAGTCTTTCATATTATCCAGAGGACCTGATCATCGGAGAGCTTCAATCAGGAGTTCGCACCAGACATCAAATTGACCAAGGGCTTACAAGTTTTTATTCCTCAGTAGCACCTTTACAAACTGAATTTTCATTATGCTGTTTTATCTCGTAGATCGAACCTCGAACTTACAAAGAGGCACTTACTGAAGACTCTTGGGTCAACCCGATGCAAGAAGAGCTGAACTAGTTTGAAAAATTAGGTGTTTGGAAACTGGTGGATCTACCTGAAGGTCACAGGAAAATCAACACCAAAAGGGTGTTCAAGTGTAAGAGAGATGACAGAGGAGTAGTTGTGAGAAACAAAGCTCGACTCGTTGTTCAGGGCTTTAGTCAACAGGAAGGAATTGATTTTACTGAAGTGTACGCTCCTGTGGCACGACTAGAAGCAATCAGAATTTTCCTAGCGTTTGCATCGTGGAAAAACTTTAAAGTATACCAGCTTGATGTGAAGTCGGCCTTTCTCTACGGCAAAGTGAAGGAGGAAGTCTATGTCGGCCAGCCACCGGGCTTCGTCGACCCATACCATAAAGACAAAGTGTATCTCTTGGATAAAGCGTTATATGGCTTACACCAGGCCCCGAGAGCTTGGTATGAGACATTATCTCAGCATCTCCTAGCCAATCACTTCATCCGGGGAACAATAGACGCCACCCTCTTCACAAAAATAGTCGACGGTCACTTGCTGATAGTACAGATTTATGTGGATGACATAATTTTTGGGTCAACAAACGAGAACTTGTGCAAAGATTTTGAACAAGTGATGAAGCAAAAGTTCGAAATGTCATCAATGGGGGAAATGAAATTCTTTTTGGGACTCCAAGTTGATCAACTTCCTGAGGGAATTTTCATACACCAGACGAAGGATGTTCATGATATTCTAGAGAAATTTGGAATGTCAAGTTCTACTCCTGCAGCAACCCCATTAGCAACAAATCATGGGATTCACCCAGATCTCACCGGAGATAGGGCTGATGAAACACTTTATCGTTCCATGTTCAGTTCATTGATGTATCTAACTGCTTCAAGGCCCGACATTATGTATCCGACGTGCCTCGCAGCAAGATTTCAATCTAACCCGAGAGCTTCGCACTTGATCATTGTGAAAAGGATATTACGCTACCTGAAGGGAACTCCATCGTTAGGGTTGTGGTATCCTAGAAAAGGCGACTTTACGCTCGAAGGGTATTCCGACTCGGATTTTGGATGTTGCAAAGTCAATGCTAAATCAACAACTACAGGATGCCAGTTCTTTGGACCTCGCTTGGTTACCTGTCAATGTAAGAAACAAACGTCTGTCGCGCTATCCACATGTGAAGCAGAGTACATATCTGCCAGCAGTTGCTGCTCTCAGATCCTGTGGATACAGCAACAGATGCGCGACTACGGTTTGCAGTTTCTTAACACTCATCTTTTTGTTGATAATGAGGCCGCAATAAATATAACAAAAAATCTGGTACATCACGCTAAAACCAAACATATAGAAATTCGTCATCGCTTTATTCGCGATTGTTTCGAGAAAAAATTGATACGAATTGAGAAAATCCACACTGACGAGCAAAAAGCTGATCTTCATACCAAAGCATTTGATAGAACACGTTTTAAATATCTTTTAAAACTGAATGGTATGATGCTCTTATCGGTGTCGGATGGAATCATTGGCGTTGATGAGGACACCACTGTAGATGATGTTGATAAACAATCTGCAATGGTTTGTCGAATTTTTACCTGTTTTGGTCTTTAGGGGGAAATAGGTATATTTGTATATACTTTTAGAAAATCCAAAAACATTAAAAATCAAAAAGCCAAAAACATGATAAAATTCCAAAATCCAAAAACAATAAAAAATAAAAAGAGCTTGTGTAAAAAGGGAAAATGATAGTACATCAGCTAGACTGTTACGGTATGCTAAAGATTTGTAAAGTCTTAAAAGGATTAAACAGTCTCACTAATGATGTGTCGATAGGTTTTTACACAGTTAGTAGATTTGTTCGGGATATAAACTTAAAATTTCATAACGAAACTTATTTCGTGGGGAACACTACTTGGATATATAGGTAACCCCTGAAATCTCGTTTGATAGGTCCCTTATTCTAAGATACTAGGTCTTTATACTCAGTGATATTTGGGGTATTATTACGGGACTTCTGCTAAATGGAAGTTCTGACCTAGTCCCCGAATAATACTTTTCGCAAAATGCTAGAGACATAGCATCGCCCTCAGCAATCTGATGAAACAATAAAATTGATAGTCATTGCTGTTGTAACAAAAGATCCTCTAAAGGGGACACACCGAAAAGTCAAAGCCGTCATCTCTTTGCGTATACGGAAGTATCGACCTGAGCTCTCACGGCCCTCGCATTTAACCCCTTACAGATATCATCTGTGGTATACTCACCTGTAAGACTGAATATTGGGAACTAGATACGGGAGTATATACAAGAGGTGGGACACACAAATGAGTTAAGTTCATAAGACATCTAAATCGTATCCTGAATAAATTGAAATGTCACACCCCGAAATTATCAGAGCATTGGCGTGACTGGACTGGTATCTTCATTGCACAGCGGAAGCAAATAAGCTAAGTCTTTCTAGAAACTGAACGCCCACTAAGTACTCGACTCTTCATGGTCCTCCTATTCCAACCGTGCTTTGTCTTAGAAATGCAACCTGAGAAAGAACATGCGAAAAAGTCAACATAAAGTTGAGCGAGTTCATAGTTTGTTTGTAAAAGATCTGAAATAAATCTTTTGAGTTGTGAAAGGTTTGAAATAAGTCTTTGGTAACCGGTTTTTGAAATAGTATTGAGAAAATCATTTTCTTGCCAAGTTATATGGAAACGTTGTGTTTGTAACACGTTATGTTCATAAAACCATGTATTTGTAAAGCCTTGTCTTTGTAATGTTCGCATAACCGTCAATGCCCACCCTGACTTTGACTCCATACCCCCATAATTCTTTGTATTTGTATAAAACATGGTAGTTAATTTGTATGAACAAGAAGTTTCCGTAAGTATAAAATCCCTGGTATGTAGCAGTGTAAGAGGACTTGTGATCACCAATGGTTTGCAAGGCCACTGACATATGCGAAGTGCAAATAGGGAGACTCAAACCTAGCAGATTTCGCCACGGCAAAGTATGTGGACAAAGTCACCCCACGGTCCGTTTCTAGTTTGGCCGGGGGCTGGGCTCGCTACACCCAGATAGATCTACCGCTCCTGTCCCTCGGTCCCTCCATGAGGACTAATGGCCCCATGTTGTTCCTATCCACTCACATGATCGTATAACACCTCCTTACGTTAAACATACCGTGTAAAATTTTTTCGTAATTACTGTAACATATATTCCACCTTAGCCACCCTGGCTGAGCCTCCCCAGCCACCCTGACTGAGCTTTCCCAGCCACCCTGACTGAACCTTCCCAGCCACCCTGACTGACTCCTTAGTTATGAAAAATCATTCATCTTTCGAAAATAGGCATTTGTTTGGTAAAAACCGGTATGTTTAGTATAAACCTTTCGTAAATCGTTTGAGTTCCTCGAAATCCATTCGTGATATGATTTAGAAATACGAGTTTTGCGTTTGTTCAAAACTTTGTATGTTTCTGAAAATTGTGCATGTCTTTCCACCCCGAAAACATTTACAAAAAGAATGTAAAACAGTAGTAAAAAGTGGGGGTTATGAACTCGCCTGAATATTCCTTGTGCAAAGCTATCTAAATACGACTTCGATGATGTCGTTTCCAAGACGTGGCTTGCTAGCGTGCATTCTACAATATTCCTAACATGGAATATCTAATAAGTTTCTAAGCAAAAATGGTAACTACGTGTTACCGAGCTCTACCGAATCGTTAATCGAACGATTCAACGGTAAGTTGTTAACTTAATGGAAAAGATTAAGTTATACGTGTTAAGTCTCGTTAAATGTTAGCAGCAATTTAATAAGTCTTGAAAAAGACTTAGTTTCCGAGAGACTTAAAATAAATAAATAAATAAATAAATATTTATATAAAAATATATAAATATATCGTTATCATTGCGCTAGACGTCTCGAGTAGTCGTACGTGTATAAAAAGAATATTTCTATGAAAATATCATATAACCAACTCGTATTATATATCGCGTTTCGGATGATCGTTGTCAAAATATACGTATGTGCCGTTTTAGGCGTATAAAATAAATATGAAAAGTTATATTTATTTTATAAAAGAATCGTCGAGTTGTATTTGAAAATAAATATATAACAATATTTATTTTTATAAAAGAACTCGTGTCGAACGATATTTGAAATAAATAAGTATATAAACTATATTTACCTTCGTAAAAGAATTCGTCGAGTTTTCGAAGTCTAAAAATAAATATAATAACTATATTTATTTGTTGTAAGAAATTTTCGACTCGTCGTTTTCGTGAGCATTAAGTTGTTTTCGTACAAAATTTCAGAGTTGTATTTGTTTTTATAAAATAGTTACTTAAATCCGTTAGTTTGATTAATAACAAAACGTAGTTATTTTACGGATTTTCTCGAAAAACGGGCAGAGTTTCCTCTGTTTTTGGACGCCCCCGACAACACCAGTTGTCGTTTTTAGATCAAAATTCAACCAATAATATCAATATGTTAATTTTTCTTCGTATGCTTGAAATGTAAAACAAATTTCTATCGAGTCGGTTCAAGCTCGTGTGTCACGTAACATATATAAAAAAAAATAACGAGATAATCGTGCCGCTTTACCAAATTTCTAATGTTGTAACGCCAAAAATGTTGACTGAGTCGACCGGGTCAACTGAGTTGACCACGTCGACTCGCTGAGTTGACCAGGTTGACCGAGTTGACCAAAATACACCGAGTCGAAACCGAGTTGGACTGAGTCGAGGCGAAGTGCACTGAATCGAACCCGAACCCATCTGTTGACTGAGTTGACTCGGTTGACTCGGTGAGTTGACCGAGCCAACCGAACCGAGCCATCTGACCGAACCAGAACCAAATCCATGTTGTCTTGTTGACTTCATAACTCGAACCTGAGAATGAGCCGACCCATTTGACTTGAAATCAAATATATTGAACCGAACCAAAACTGAATCAATAGGTCAGAACCGAGCCTAAACTGAATCATGTTTACCCGAACTCGAAATGAAACCGAACCTGAACCGAATAACCATCACCTCTGTCGCCGTCGCCGGTTCTGGTGACTCCGGTGGTCATGCCGTCGTCGACCACCACCATATTCAACATCATCATCATCTCCTCGGAATATTCGTCGGACCGAGACAAGGACCGCCGGTCCGAGTCAAGGACCACCGGTCCGAGAAGCAACCACCGCCGCACTCCACTGCCACCGCCGCTCACGGCGGTGCTGCTCCTTCTCCGGCGCTTTCTCTCTCCTCCCGAGTCTCTCTCTCTCCTCGTTTCTCTCTCTTCTGGTTCCGCTGCCGCCGTTCACCACCACCGAACAGTGGTGGTGGTGGCTCGTTTTGTTGCTCGAAATGGGGGGGGGCGTATATCGCCGGAAATCGGGACGCCGGAGAAGCTTGATGGCTCCTGTGTTTGCTAATCTTGAAAAAGAGAGAGTGGGGGTGCTTGTTTGGTGTCTGCTTATTGAAGGTGAGGGAGAGAGAAGACAGGGGTAATCGGCTGGGGTTGGGTATCTGTTTAGAGTTTTGAATTTGGGGGAGATGCCCAAGTTAAGTGTGGTTGTTTGTGTATGTAATATCGAGAGGGAGAGAGAGTAAAAGGGACCAGGCCCTCCATTATTTCTCTGTGTTTGGTTATGTAAGTGAGAGAGTGTATGTGTTATGTTTGTGTGTATATGAATATGCAGGCAATTGGGGTCATTTAAATAGAGATTTGAGGGTTCAAGTTTCTTTTATGTATTTATTTTATATGCAGGTCATATATGTTACCTCTTGAACCAAAATCTTATGAAGAGATTTGTAGAGATTTGGTAATATTTTGTTAGATCTCTTAAGATTCTGTAGATCTTGTGCATTATGCACGGGTTTAGGCTTGTGGGTCTTGGGCTTGGGCCCAGGGCCTACAAGCCCATCTCATGTGTAAGTGGCCCGTAATTCGTACGAGGCCCGATGTCAAATCCTGAACTCCGTTTTAATGTAAAAAAATTAAAATACACAAAATACGGTCGGTAGTCGCGTATCATCCATATTTGTCGGTGTCGTCAGTACTTTGTATGGTATCGGTCCGTTGTCGCTTAACGTTTAGCATGTTTCTCCGCTCATCACCGTTCGCGCACTGTATAGTCGGACAGACGTTCCTAGGCACTCCAAAGGCCTAATTAAGTTAATTTGCGCTGTAAACACTATTTATTTTCGCGTTAATTACCTGTTAATCACGTAATTAAGAGCCGTAAATCACGGGTTGTCACATTCTCCCCCTGTTACAGAAATTTCGTCCTCGAAATTTAGACCACGTTATCTCCCCAGAATTGTGTTGTTTGCAGGTAAGTCCGAATAATAACAAAGTGAATGACCGCGTAATCGAAACAAGACTTAATGATACAGTCACCAGTGCGACTAAGTTAACAAGGATCCAATAATGAATAGGAACTTCGACCAATCGAATTTCATATGAACGTTTATAACATGTAAATGAGTTCTAGAAGCAATAACATCCACTGGATGAACTTAGAATCAACAATCTCAAATGTAATAATTTGCATGAAACGTTCGATCGTGATCAGCGCAAGCTGCATGTCATACCGACGCCACAAGGTGTCGCAATGAATGAAACGATTCAATAATAGGGGTGATCGAACAAGTATCACCTATGTTTTGCACGAAATGCTCAATCATGATTAGCCCAAGCTACAAGTTTGTACTGACACCAGGTGTCGTAGTGATTCAAATAATTCAATAATAGCGGTGATCAAACAAATCCACCGTGTTTGAAGTCAAATGAAAGCGTAATAAGGTGAATCCAAAAGTTTGTTTCAAATGACATCATAGAATTTTCAATTGAAATTTTGAACATCAAAGAAATAATGTTTTCGATCGAATGTGAAGAAGCGATGGATATCGCAAAATTTTCGATTGATAATGAAGGAACCGTTAGTAGGTACACCGGAATGTAAAAATGAGTTTGTGTACCATTGTCTTAACACACTATTGTATTAAGACCGCTTTGATATAATAAATCGAAGTGAATTGGAAAAAAAAAAAATTTTTGATCCGTGTATGAGATGCGTAAACGAGTTTAGCACAAGCTTCAAGTTAATGAATACACCGCCACAAGGTGTCGAAATCAGCAAACAATTTAATGGAGTCGAATGCCAAACAAGTTCACTTCGACTTGGAACAAATGAAACGTTTGTTAATACGAATTTGAATATGATGTTTTCAATACATCATATTGTATTTGGAATAAAATGGGTGTAATGGACAAGTTCAAGCAATTGAACTTGGTTTTAGCGCAATCCGACAATAAACATATGTATCAACAAGAAAACTTTCGGCATGGTCACAATGAAAAACCATGTATGTAACTTGTAAAGAAATGATCGTGATACAATGACCATTAAGAGGAGTAGAGATGCGAAAATCTACTCAGTGAGCGTGAAATTCGAAATTTAAATAATAGAAATTTGAGGACTTTACCTGGGGTTTCGTGTGACGACCAATTGTTAGGTGACATTACCGTCGTTAACCGAAATAGGGGGGATGTGGAGACATACGTTTTTTTTTTTTTTTTGGAGTGATTCGTGTCGTTGCAGGATCGCGTGACAAGTTGTCGTTTCCTGGCCGTTAGTTCTCCTGCTGACAGGAATCTAGCGTCGTCGTTGAGTTGCGCCATCGCGTCTTTTCAAAGGCCTCGCCTTGATAGTCGTATGTGACGTACTTCAACCTCTGTTGATGTAAGCTTAAGTTCCACGAATACCCGTGCACTAGCGTCGTGTGCCATGTAGAAGGTGATGTACCCCGACATCCGTGGACGTAAAAATTGAGTTCCATGTATTCCCGTGCGCTATCGTTTTGTTATGCGTAGGCTGCCTGCTCGGGGAGTTAAAATATCATAGACAATGTGGATAATAGTGTGTACCCGAGTTAATATTCGCGATTCCTACGTGATGTCCATGCACAAATAATCGATCATATACGCATGTTAGTCATCAATAAGCAATCAAGTAATTCCCCTAGTCCCACTAGTCTATCCTCCCAGCCTCTCAGACTGAATCCCCTAGTCCCACTAGACTATCCTTCCAGCCTCTCAGACTGAATCTCCTAGTCCCACTAGACTATCCTTCCAGCCTCTCAGACTGAATCTCCTAGTCCCACTAGACTATCCTTTCAGCCTCTCAGACTGAATCTTCTAGTCCCACTAGACTATCCTTCCAGCCTCCCAGACTGAACCTCCTAGTCCCACTAGACTGCCCTTCCAGTCCTCCCAGACTGAATCTCCTAGTCCCACTAGACTATCCTTCCAGCCTCCCAGACTGAACCTCCTAGTCCCACTAGACTGCCCTTCCAGTCCTCCCAGACTGAATCTCCTAGTCCCACTAGACTATCCTTCCAGCCTCTCAGACTGAATCTCCTAGTCCCACTAGACTATCCTTCCAGCCTCTCAGACTGAATCTCCTAGTCCCACTAGACTATCCTCCCAGCCTCTCAGACTGTGGTGTACTGTATGTAATTATTTTATGCACCGTGTATGAAACACCGTAACAGCATATGTTTGAAAACAATATTTTGACTGCTTGTTTTTCGGCAACGGTTGGAGACCATATTCGAGTACTAGGCGTTCTGTATGTATTCAACGTCTCAATGATCTAAGTCCCCAGGGGGAAAGGTGAGGTTAGAGCCTAGGTATCACAACAGAAACCTAATTCGCTGTAACCTATCGCTCTGATACCAATCTGTCACACCCCGAAATTATCAGAGCATTGGCGTGACTGGACTGGTATCTTCATTGCACAGCGGAAGCAAATAAGCTAAGTCTTTCTAGAAACTGAACGCCCACTAAGTACTCGACTCTTCATGGTCCTCCTATTCCAACCGTGCTTTGTCTTAGAAATGCAACCTGAGAAAGAACATGCGAAAAAGTCAACATAAAGTTGAGCGAGTTCATAGTTTGTTTGTAAAAGATCTGAAATAAATCTTTTGAGTTGTGAAAGGTTTGAAATAAGTCTTTGGTAACCGGTTTTTGAAATAGTATTGAGAAAATCATTTTCTTGCCAAGTTATATGGAAACGTTGTGTTTGTAACACGTTATGTTCATAAAACCATGTATTTGTAAAGCCTTGTCTTTGTAATGTTCGCATAACCGCCAATGCCCACCCTGACTTTGACTCCATACCCCCATAATTCTTTGTATTTGTATAAAACATGGTAGTTAATTTGTATGAACAAGAAGTTTCCGTAAGTATAAAATCCCTGGTATGTAGCAGTGTAAGAGGACTTGTGATCACCAATGGTTTGCAAGGCCACTGACATATGTGAAGTGCAAATAGGGAGACTCAAACCTAGCAGATTTCGCCACGGCAAAGTATGTGGACAAAGTCACCCCACGGTCCGTTTCTAGTTTGGCCGGGGGCTGGGCTCGCTACACCCAGATAGATCTACCGCTCCTGTCCCTCGGTCCCTCCATGAGGACTAATGGCCCCATGTTGTTCCTATCCACTCACATGATCGTATAACACCTCCTTACGTTAAACATACCGTGTAAAAATTTTTCGTAATTACTGTAACATATATTCCACCTTAGCCACCCTGGCTGAGCCTCCCCAGCCACCCTGACTGAGCTTTCCCAGCCACCCTGACTGAACCTTCCCAGCCACCCTGACTGACTCCTTAGTTATGAAAAATCATTCATATTTCGAAAATAAGCTTTTGTTTTGTAAAAACCGGTATGTTTAGTATAAACCTTTCGTAAATCGTTTGAGTTCCTCGAAATCCATTCGTGATATGATTTAGAAATACGAGTTTTGCGTTTGTTCAAAACTTTGTATGTTTCTGAAAATTGTGCATGTCTTTCCACCCCGAAAACATTTACAAAAAGAATGTAAAACAGTAGTAAAAAGTGGGGGTTATGAACTCGCCTGAATATTCCTTGTGCAAAGCTATCTAAATACGACTTCGATGATGTCGTTTCCAAGACGTGGCTTGCTAGCGTGCATTCTACAATATTCCTAACATGGAATATCTAATAAGTTTCTAAGCAAAAATGGTAACTACGTGTTACCGAGCTCTACCGAATCGTTAATCGAACGATTCAACGGTAAGTTGTTAACTTAATGGAAAAGATTAAGTTATACGTGTTAAGTCTCGTTAAATGTTAGCAGCAATTTAATAAGTCTTGAAAAAGACTTAGTTTCCGAGAGACTTAAAATAAATAAATAAATAAATAAATATTTATATAAAAATATATAAATATATCGTTATCATTGCGCTAGACGTCTCGAGTAGTCGTACGTGTATAAAAAGAATATTTCTATGAAAATATCATATAACCAACTCGTATTATATATCGCGTTTCGGATGATCGTTGTCAAAATATACGTATGTGCCGTTTTAGGCGTATAAAATAAATATGAAAAGTTATATTTATTTTATAAAAGAATCGTCGAGTTGTATTTGAAAATAAATATATAACAATATTTATTTTTATAAAAGAACTCGTGTCGAACGATATTTGAAATAAATAAGTATATAAACTATATTTACCTTCGTAAAAGAATTCGTCGAGTTTTCGAAGTCTAAAAATAAATATAATAACTATATTTATTTGTTGTAAGAAATTTTCGACTCGTCGTTTTCGTGAGCATTAAGTTGTTTTCGTACAAAATTTCAGAGTTGTATTTGTTTTTATAAAATAGTTACTTAAATCCGTTAGTTTGATTAATAACAAAACGTAGTTATTTTACGGATTTTCTCGAAAAACGGGCAGAGTTTCCTCTGTTTTTGGACGCCCCCGACAACACCAGTTGTCGTTTTTAGATCAAAATTCAACCAATAATATCAATATGTTAATTTTTCTTCGTATGCTTGAAATGTAAAACAAATTTCTATCGAGTCGGTTCAAGCTCGTGTGTCACGTAACATACATAAAAAAAATAACGAGATAATCGTGCCGCTTTACCAAATTTCTAATGTTGTAACGCCAAAAATGTTGACTGAGTCGACCGGGTCAACTGAGTTGACCGAGTCGACTCGCTGAGTTGACCAGGTTGACCGAGTTGACCAAAATACACCGAGTCGAAACCGAGTTGGACTGAGTCGAGGCGAAGTGCACTGAATCGAACCCGAACCCATCTGTTGACTGAGTTGACTCGGTTGACTCGGTGAGTTGACCGAGCCAACCGAACCGAGCCACCTGACCGAACCAGAACCAAATCTATGTTGTCTTGTTGACTTCATAACTCGAACCTGAGAATGAGCCGACCCATTTGACTTGAAATCAAATATATTGAACCGAACCAAAACTGAATCAATAGGTCAGAACCGAGCCTAAACTGAATCATGTTTACCCGAACTCGAAATGAAACCGAACCTGAACCGAATAACCATCACCTCTGTCGCCGTCGCCGGTTCTGGTGACTCCGGTGGTCATGCCGTCGTCGACCACCACCATATTCAACATCATCATCATCTCCTCGGAATATTCGTCGGACCGAGACAAGGACCGCCGGTCCGAGTCAAGGACCACCGGTCCGAGAAGCAACCACCGCCGCACTCCACTGCCACCGCCGCTCACGGCGGTGCTGCTCCTTCTCCGGCGCTTTCTCTCTCCTCCCGTGTCTCTCTCTCTCCTCGTTTCTCTCTCTTCTGGTTCCGCTGCCGCCGTTCACCACCACCGAACAGTGGTGGTGGTGGCTCGTTTTGTTGCTCGAAATGGGGGGGGGGGGGCGTATATCGCCGGAAATCGGGACGCCGGAGAAGCTTGATGGCTCCTGTGTTTGCTAATCTTGAAAAAGAGAGAGTGGGGGTGCTTGTTTGGTGTCTGCTTATTGAAGGTGAGGGAGAGAGAAGACAGGGGTAATCGGCTGGGGTTGGGTATCTGTTTAGAGTTTTGAATTTGGGGGAGATGCCCAAGTTAAGTGTGGTTGTTTGTGTATGTAATATCGAGAGGGAGAGAGAGTAAAAGGGACCAGGCCCTCCATTATTTCTCTGTGTTTGGTTATGTAAGTGAGAGAGTGTATGTGTTATGTTTGTGTGTATATGAATATGCAGGCAATTGGGGTCATTTAAATAGAGATTTGAGGGTTCAAGTTTCTTTTATGTATTTATTTTATATGCAGGTCATATATGTTACCTCTTGAACCAAAATCTTATGAAGAGATTTGTAGAGATTTGGTAATATTTTGTTAGATCTCTTAAGATTCTGTAGATCTTGTGCATTATGCACGGGTTTAGGCTTGTGGGTCTTGGGCTTGGGCCCAGGGCCTACAAGCCCATCTCATGTGTAAGTGGCCCGTAATTCGTACGAGGCCCGATGTCAAATCCTGAACTCCGTTTTAATGTAAAAAAATTAAAATACACAAAATACGGTCGGTAGTCGCGTATCATCCATATTTGTCGGTGTCGTCAGTACTTTGTATGGTATCGGTCCGTTGTCGCTTAACGTTTAGCATGTTTCTCCGCTCATCACCGTTCGCGCACTGTATAGTCGGACAGACGTTCCTAGGCACTCCAAAGGCCTAATTAAGTTAATTTGCGCTGTAAACACTATTTATTTTCGCGTTAATTACCTGTTAATCACGTAATTAAGAGCCGTAAATCACGGGTTGTCACATGAAATCTGTGAGAAAACTTAAAATGGATCAGTATATCGACAATCTAGGTGAATTGTTTAATTCTAAGTATGAATTAAGCTTAACGGTACTTGTAATATGTCATTAGCTGATATGATTCCCTAACACGCTCACAAAAAAGATGTCTGTAAATAGATTTCTTTTATTACATTCTGTATTTCAGTTTCTGTTATACTTTTCTAGTTTAGAATCTGCATTAAAAACTCAAAAAGATTTTGCATTTCTGCTTTATTTTTGACAAACCAAAGCGGAGAGTTGATCTTCAGATTCACAGTCTGATGCAGATGCAGGAAGTTGTTCTGAGCTGAAAAACGGGTTGGGAGCTAATCTTGATACAAACAGAGAAAATAAAAAGTCAAAAATGCAAGTTCATTAATTTGAAACTTGTAAATTTTCAGAAAAATGATTGATCAAAACATTAGTATGTCTTTGCTTCGGGTCAACCAAGGTCATTAAGTTGAACTTGGTAGACAAATTAAGTACCTAGGGTCATTAACTTGGACCTAGATGCTTAAGTGGATTTTTTGAACACTGATAATGTGAAAAAGGTCAAAAAGTCAAATTGGTTTGAAAGTCAAAAGTGACATGGATCGAACAGACTAGCCGATCGGCTAGACCAGCCGATCGAATAGCCTAGCCGTTCCAGTGCCACCCTATAAATAGGAGTTCTTGTGTCATTCAATTGGTTACACACTTCGATCGAACAGAACTTTCTCTCAGCCGATTCACTAATTTCACTAAATTATTTGATTCTCTTTGCATCATATCATTGATTTGTTGGTTTGCTCATCATTTTCAATGGCAAAGGTACGTGTTTCACATTCAAATCTTTGAATTTCATCATGTTCTTCATCTGTCGGTGCTTTAAACTTAGATCGAGGAAGATTTAGGGTGTTTTAATGATTTCTGTTCATATGGTTTTGATCGCCTTGTCAAGATCTACATGTTTACCGTTTAAATTTTTGAAAAATCATGATTAAACTTGATAGATCTGAGATTATATTGTTACGGTAGTCGGAGGTTCTTTCGAGAAATTAGACACTTTGTAGGATGTTTTAGATATAGTTAAGCATAGGGTTTTGATCGCGACATCATTAGGATTCTAGATCTGTGCTTAATTTGTGTTTTTGAAGATAAAATTTTTGAATCATCTGATAGTGTTGTTCCTAGCCGATTCTGTGACAAATGCTAGCCGATCGGCTAGACCAGCCGATCGAGCAGCAATGAAGATTATGTGTTTGTGTTGATGCATAGGGTAGTTTAATGTTGATGCCTTGAAATTTGTGCCAAATGTATGCTATGAAATCTGTGTGTTAGAATCTTTTGATGAATCCTAGTTGATCGAATAGCATTGCCAGCCGATCGGCTAGCCCAGCCGATCGAACAGCAACTGCTAGCCGATCGAACAACATGTCATCTTACCTTTTTCTTGATCAAAGTGCCAGCCGATCGGCTAGCCGAGCCGATCAAACAGCAACTGCTAGCCGATCGAACAGGAATTGCTAACCGATTGAAGAGCATATGCTAGCCGATCGAGCATGATTACTTGTTGATAAGATAGCATCCATTTTTCACCTAGATTTCTGTGCATAAGTTTGTCAACCGATCGAAGAAGCATCTGCTAGCCGATCGGACACTATTTGTAAAAACTTCATTGACATAATTTGCTAGTCGATCGAACAGCATTTCTAATCGATCGAACAGCAAACATTCTTTCAAAATTCACATAACATGTAACAGTTCGATCGAACAGCATTTCTAACCGATCGAACAGGATTTCCTATTCGATTCAAAAGACATGCTAACCAATGAAACAGCCATTGTCACTTTATTCATTTCTAGCCGATCGAACAGCAATGCTCCTCGATCGAACAGGCCAGTTGATTCTCTAATGTTTTCACATAGAAATTCCAACTGTTAGACAATTTTTCAAAATTTTCATCCTTATTCCTCTATATTTGTTCAAATGATTTATACTGAATATTCTTGCAAGGACGAGGTAAAGAAAAAGACAAGGGTCATAATGTACCTTGTACAATTGATGCTGAGTCGACAACTGGTTCTGTGGTAGAAAAGATGGCAACATTTTTGAGAGAGAGCAGAATTGCTAAAGCGATGTCAAATAGAACTGTGGTTTATGAATCACATGTTAGAGCATTCTGGGATACAGCAAGGTTTGATGAAACAGATAAGATGATTCATGCTGTATTAAGAAAGAAGGACAAAGATGGAAAAGATATAGATGTTGGGATTGAATTTAGTGTTGCAGATGTGAGAAGAGTTCTTGATTTGCAAGATTCTGATGATGATCCTACGATCATGTCAGAACGTCTTGTAAAAGGTTTATGGTGCAGAATGGGGTTCACTGGGCACATAAATGGAAAAATGTACAAAAGATGCTTCTCCAAAGCGTATCGGTACTTGATGCATTGTATGGTGCATTCAGTGGGTCATAGAAATGGTGCTTATGATGAGGTTGCTGATTATATTATGAACATCATAGCAAGCTTGGTGTTGAACAGAAAGTACAACATTTCTCAAGTAATATTTGAGTATATAAAGGAGAACTGCCAAGCTAAAGGAGACAAATACATCATGTATCCTAGATTTATCATGATGATATTAAATGACAAAATTAAAGATCTTCCGAAGGACAGTGAGGATGTGATGGAGATGAGCATTGTAAATAAGGTCACAATAGGTAGAATTACAAAAGATAAGGATGTGAAGACCAAGCAGATGATATGCAGAATAAAGGATAAAGAGTATGTTGCTCCTGAAAACGATAAGTGGAGGCATGACAACAGTGACTCAGACAATGAAGACACAAAGATGAATGAAATGGTTGAGAAAAGACTAGGTGGTGGTGCGTCAGAGACGGAAAACGAAAAAGGACACCTAAATCACCCCTGCGGTTGTTATTCCGAAATATGGAGAAAAGGGTATAGTGAAAGGGGGAGCATTAAGACAATTAGATCACATATGTTTTAAATGTTACTAATCTCGTTGTCTATGTTTGTCTTGTAGGGTCTTCTGGAGAGCCACAGCAGAGGCTAGTTGATGAGACAATGTTAGAACCATCTGTGGTGATTGAACAAGGAGCTGAGCTGTTAAAGCAATCTTTGGAAAGTTATTTGAAAAAGAATGAAGAGGTTGCAGCACAACAAGCTCAAGGAACAAGTGCTCATGCTGAAAAAGCTTCAAGAGTTGAACCAGAAATAGAAGCTCAGAATAGTTCTAGTAATGAAGATTCTGAAGCCACTCAATCTGATTCTGAATTGATTCCTGAAACTATTAGAAGAGGAAAAGCTCAATTAAAGAAAAGACCTTCAAAGAAACAAAAGGGATCAGATGAAGAAGATTCTCCATATGATCCTGAAAAATCAAAGAAGCAAAGAAAGAAAAGAAAAGCAGCTCCAGCTGGAATAATTCCAAGAAATGTTAGGGCGAAGAAATTGGGAGCTGAGTCTCAAAAAGACAAAGATGGAAAGAAAGTTCAACATGTTCAGAAAGAAAAGACTCCTATTGTTGATATTCAAAAGGAGTCAGAGGTGCAAACAAAAGAAGTTCCAGTTGTTGAAACAAAAAAGAAGACAGGTGATGATGATTACGTAGAGATCACAGGATTCAAAGCAGCCAGTCCTAAACCTGTTCAACAAGATATTCCTGAGTCATCGCATCAGAAAGAAGCAGATTTCAACTTTGATTTTGATGATCTTGGTCCTGCTACTGGTATTTTCTCAGAAGATCTTCCTGAAGGAGAGAGTGATATGTTCAATGATAAAGCTGTCAAAGAACTAATTCAAAGGGTGAACAAGTTGGAGAAAGAAAAGGCAAAAGCAGAATTGGAATGCAATATTCTGAAGAACCAAGTTGATGATTTGATGAAAGCTCATGATAAAATCGTTGCAGCATTGATAGAAAAAGAGAAAAGAATGAACAAAATGAAGGATGATGTCGATGATAGTTCTAAAATGTTTGAATTGTTGACACTTGAGATATCTACCTTTGTAACACCTCGAAATTTTGCGTCCTATAATGTATTGACACGTGTCATAAGTTTACACGTGGTATTAAATATTAAATAAGGACTAATGTTGACAAACATTGAAAGTATGTGAATCCGAGGGTTCAAAATGTCAACGAGGGATAAATATACTGTACAGTAACCCTAAATGATGCTCGTACCTTCAAACGAATAAATCATGGATCGTACGGGACGAAATGCGGAAGAAAGTGAGAGATTACAAACTACAGGGGTTAAATGTGTCAACATGTTTAAGTTATACCTCTGAGTGACCCTTTAACAAACCCGAGACTTTGTAACAGTAAATTACGCTCACTAGAATGTACGATATAAATTTCGCAAGGTTTCATTTTAAAACGAGAAAGTTATGATCAAATTCGTATGCGAGGGGTTAAAGGCGTCAAACATAGAAAGTTATGACTTTTTGGGTAATAATAAATTAACCAAGGGTTAATAAGTTGGGTAAAAGCCACGGGGCCCTTATACGTAAATTAACGAGGCCCAAAACGCAAAGTTACCCCTTCGAAACGCCAAAGGCCAGTGCAATAATTAAAAAGATTTGAAAATCTTGAAAAACAGGTCTCAGGCGGGCCGCGTTAAAGAAATAAAGGATCTTACGCGGGCCGCGCTGACAGTATAGATATGGGCTCTGACATTGAGATTCAGGCGACCCGCGTAAAGGTTACCTAATCATTAACGCGGGCCGCGTCAGCCTCCTAGATGCAGAAAAGTCGGACAGAAGCACTGTTTGGTGTTTTAACCGACTTATTGAGCAATATTGAGAGCATGGGCGCCCCCTAAATGTCCCCTAGCACTCAGGGACAGTTGTTGATCATCCAAGAACACTTGTAGGCCTTGTTGTGATGATCTTATGCATCCTAAACTAGTATAAAAGGACCATAAGTAGCAACATTGTTCTTCACACCTTCATTTTGCTTTCTGATCATTTCTGGAGCTCAAGCATTCTCTCTAAGCTTCACAAGTCATGCATAGGACTCTTGTAAGTGTGTTTAACCCTTTGTGGTTTAGTTTTTGCATAGTTATAGCTTAAAAGTCAACCTGTCATAATTAACGAATGACTTAACGGTTAATCACAAATGGTCCAGTGATTAGCCGAATCAAAGGTAGTTATATGTTGGTAATTATGTGGGCATTAAACCCCTAAAAGGGCACCCTCTGATTCCCAATCTAACTAGTCCAAATGTCGAGTCAAACTTTCTTAGAAAAAGTCAACAGAATGCTAACTTTCGATTTTATGCATAATCAGTAATGTAGATGGCGTGAAACCTGTTTTGACACTCATAAAACATGATAATAAGTATTATAATTGGTCTAAGCTTGTTTGATCCGACCACTTACTGTTTTGACCCTGTTCGGAACCGAAAGTCGCAAAACTTTGACTTTTGCTTTGACTTCAGTTCTGACCCATTATGGTATGATTTAGATATGCCTTGGGACTCTCTTAGGACCAGGTTACATGATGGTATAACTCTCTGTGACCGGTTCATCGTTTATCCGAGTCTTTTGCACATTTCCGTTAAATGCTTAAAAGTTGATCATAATGCCTTTTTTACTATAAAACGAGAATTTTGAACATGTGAAAGGACAATAACCTTAGTTACTGATTTCTAAGCATGTCCCTAGAATTTCACATCAATCCGAGGTCTAGAATAGGAGTTATGCTAAATAGCGCAATTACGGAAACTTTAGTAATTAAACGGCGCATTTAGCGTAAGGCCTATCTAAACCCAAGTTTTGACACCAAACCTTTTACACACTGATGTAAGATAATATTTTGGAATTTTTAAAGATTTTTAATTATTTTTAACCTGCTCATAACCTGCGGTTATGGCATCGATTCGGTAAATACCGAATATACCCTTTTCAGGACATAACTTGAGTTCTACATGGTATTTTGACCCGATTCCAGTTGCTACTGATTTTAAATAATAAATAAGGTATTTTGAACTTTATAAACTGTTTGGAAAACTCAGATTTCCTGTAGAACTCGGAAACCTCTTTTATAACCTTTAAAATGACCAAAATGCCCCTACGGGGCGTATATTGGGATTAAACTCATTATGGGCATAAAGGAAGGTATCCTACTGATACCACAACCTCTTTAAAGCATATTAACTTAGGAAACCTGTGTAGGACTCTTACGGTTACCCGTTACGCCTTTTGCGTGCACGGTTCGGTTTATGTAACTAGTTTACATAGACTAGCCGAAACGGGTCAAACCCTATCATTTTTACTTCAAAATCCAGAGTGTGGTTATATTACCCATATAAAGCAAGTCTTCAAACTTGTTGGGTCCAAACTACATTTTATTCTCGGTTTTCGCCTTTCACGCGATTAAACCGTAATTATCCTTTGAAACTGACCGGTCTAAGCTAAGGCTAAATTAAAGACCCGTTAGGATTCTAATAAGTTGTTATAAACCTTCGTTCCAGAATAGGAGACCAGTAAAAGATACTTGCATTTGTTTATTGAGGTTATTACTTGCTCAGGTAAATACTTTTAACTTATTTTCCGTTATACGGGCTTGGGTTACGGTATATAAAAATACCGCTTGGTCGGGCAATTGACCCCAACTCATTAGTAGTTGGGTGTTTTCAATGTGACCCGTTTAAAAATTGGTTTTGTTGGCTTTACGCCTTTGGGAGCTTAATGACCATGTCCCGGATATCCTTGGCATCATTTTACGAAATGGCCACGACCTTGACACGCGGGTGTAGGCGTACACCCGACAATGTGTCTATATTTATAAAGGTATAACCGTTGGTTTTCCCGCCACGGCTTTATGCTTTGTGGCGTGTCTATTAACCTTAAACCCGGCACGACCCGGGCGACTGAATGCATAGTGAACATGTAATTCTTATACAAGATTTAATTGATAAATTATCCCAAGTTATAAAGGGTTTGTGCCTTGTGCATTCAAATCAATTTTATTAAACATTTTTACAAAAGTGTCGGTTGAATGTATTTACCAGTGTAAACTGACGTATTTTCCCCAAAAAGATTAAATGCAGGTTCTGTACGAAATAGGCTGGCCACTCCTTAGCATCGTTAGAGTCTCGCAAGCTTGGGATGCCACTATCTGTTGAACATTATATTTCCTATTTTATTTTGATCCCCTGTGGATTATATTCGACTGTTTGTGATACTTGGATATTACATTTAATGGTCGGAATATATCTATCTTTATGCTTCCGTTGTGCATCTAAATATTGTGTGGTTTGACTATATTGTTGCCAACTACGTCACGGTAACCCCCCCCCCCCCCCCCGCGGGCCCACCGGTGAAATACGTGGAAATCGGGGTGTGACAGGTTGGTATCAGAGCCAACCTTGAGTGAATTAAACACTATCCTTATGTGTTTAATCTCAATAACACAATTGCACATACTCGAGTCTAGACAAGAACATAGGACAAATTCGAATTTTCATTCTAGTTTGTCTTTTATTGTTTATTGTGATTTAAAAATTTGTTAAGCAGGAAATATGCCACCAGCAATTAGAAGAGGAGGAAGAGGCAAAGGGCCAATCACTACTCACAATGATCACTAGGCCAGACCCTCACATATGCGAGTTCCTTCCAGCACAAGGAGTGAAGAACCTCAGAGGCGTAGAAGAAACCTCTTTGAGCCCGCAAGACGGTCTACCTTACACAGTTTGACACCTTCATACCGTCACTCTTTTGGACCAAATTCGGAGAACGAGCCCAGTAACCCTCAACCTTCGTTTATACCTCTCCAGCGTTCTGTTTCGCACCGTTCCTATGGCGATCCCACTCCTTTCTTCTAAGGCCAATTCAACCCGGCTGATTATGTCCAAGAACCAATAGGTTATAACCCTTTAGGACCCGAAGACCATTTCTCCGAATATAATGCGGTAGATATGGACGAGGACACGGATCCCATCGAACCTGCAAGAGGTAATCCCAACCATCCTATCGAGATCTCCGACGGGTCATCCTTTCACGGAACACCCTATCAAGGTCCCGACAGTTACCAGGCGAGGTTTAACCAGTGCGAGTGGTACTCTACACCCTCTCACCATTCATCACCTCACCAGCAGCAGCAACAGCAACAGGATCCTTCCTAGGATTCGCGTTTCGTGGCAGTTACGCCCCCGCCTCCACCGCCACCAGTTCAACAAGCACCTTGTAACATTTGTGCTTGTAATCATTATGAACAGTTCAATTATCAATAAAACAATGTTATTTTATCCCAATGATTGTGTGATTGTGTTTTACATTTTTCATGTTTTGACTTTCGTTCAATTTCAAACTCTACATCGCTTTCTGGAGCATTATACGCAAACTGGTGCGTAAACGTACTCAGTTTAATGCGACAAATACTCCGGAACATCAACATATACTCAACATACCTTAAATAACCTTTACATAACTTAGAAATAAGTTTTGAAGGCTTTGGTATAGCAAAAACAAGTTAATTCGCCTACAGGGACTAAACTTGACAAACTGCGAAAGTATCCCAATTTGAACTGTAACGAACATTTCGGAACATGTCCATAAGTTAAACATACCATAAATATCCTTTGCATAGCTTAGAAATAGGCTTTGAGGGGTTTGGTATGCTAAAATAAACTTTTGGGTCATTCAGGGACTAAAAGTGTCAAAAAGTGCACAAGTTTGCACTTTCGCGCATAACTTACGTTCTGAATACATCCGGACATCCAAAAATTTATGTAAGCATCCTTATATTATGCCTTAGTGTTTGGCATGAGAAAAATCCATTCGTCGCGTCATTTGGATCGTCTTTCACACTTATGCGCATTCCGTCGTAATTAAGCGAACATCGCGATCGTACGGCCAAACGAACCGTCTTCCGACATATTTTTGGGCATGTTTCATGCCCACAATGTTTAGGCATCATCTTAGGGCCTTAAAGATGGCTTTACAGGTCTTAGAAGGGCTGGAAATAGCTTAAACACGCAACAGGGACCAAATGTGTAAATTCTGCAAGTGGTGCAGATCAGAGAGGGCCAGGCGGCCCGCGTGAGTTTTGCCCAAATGTGAGGCGGGCCGCGTGGGGATGTCTGACAGAAAGATTTCGCATTTAATGCAGAATCTGGCCTTTCGTTCGATCAAGGGGCAATGCCTTTTCACCCAATGAAGAGCCAAGGGTCAAGTTCACTGAACTTATCCACTGGACACATGTACGCACGAGATCAAGGCACGATATTCGATGAAACGATCCTAACGGTTCCACTTTTCCTATAAATACCCCCCCCTTTAGTGTAAAAATCACAAAATCAGATCTTGAAGCTCTAAGTTGAAACCATTGTTTCATACCTGAGCTATTTGGTCTTGATTTGCACTCGGGGACCCTCCGTAAGTCTTCTTTCGCTCTTTTATTCGCTTTTCGAGTCCGAAAGTCAACGTTTTGTTGACTTTCTGCATTGACCAGCTTATGGTCGATGCGAAGTTCATGGAACTTCATAACGTGAGCGTGATCACGATGGTCATGGTCCGTAGTGACCATACCTACTGATCACCACGTTATCTAGGCTCGGTGACGAGTCGTAGTTTCGGCCAAAATGTGCATTCTTGCATATTTTGTAACCAAACTACTCGTGGGCATCAAAGCCGTTTGTTTTGATGTCAAACCTGTTTCTAAACTTAGTTAAGCATGTTCTAACATGCTTAGCTCGTCACGTTTAGTATAGTGCTTATATAGGGTCGTAAGGTAAGCGATCTAAACCATCGCTTATACTTTCGAACCCGACCCATTTGGTCGATCTTTAGGGTCCGACCAAACATATTAGGTGACCATAGCTATAACCTTCTGAGGTTATACCTTGTGGTCGCAATGTTAGGCGTTCCGAACGCGTTCTACGCGAACGACGCTTAAGGTAGCATAAGCTACCTAAACGGGTCGTGATGGACCGTAAGCACTTAGGTTAAGTTTCATTTTAGTATGTAGGCTTTGTTAAACCATATTACACGAGTCTCCATACTCGTTTGGTTTTCAAACCCGCGTACTGTCCGATCCTTCCGATTTGGTCCGGTATATTAACATAAGCTACCTATTAGGTGCCGTTGATATTCCGTGATCTTTAGCATTATCTGGTTATTATACAAGGAACTCAAAGCAATCTCAGATGAGTACATTGAACCCCTCTTTTACTGTTTTCTAAACTGTTTTGGGGTGAGACACATGTGCCTATCTGTTACTTTCATGCTTTCCAAGTTTTCACATCATATGCCTGCTATGTTGTTAGTACATTATAGTACACGATTTCATTACATTTTATGCTATGTATGCCCATTGTGAGCGTACTTAGTACATTGATTTACATAACATTTCTGTTGCATATGTTTACTCAGCATATGGACACATTGATTTACATGAACATTTCTGTTGCATATGTTTACTCAGCATATGGACACATTGATTTACACAAACATTTCTGTCGCATATGTTTACTCAGCATATGGACACATTGATTTACATAAACATTTCTGTTGCATATGTTTACTCAGCATATGGACACATTGATTTACATGAACATTTCTGCTGCATATGTTTACTCAGCATATGGGCACATGCCTTCATTTTTGTTATGACATTTGGTTTGTTTAACATGGGACAATACATTCATTAACATTAGCTACGCCGTTCGTTAGTAGGTAGTGGTACCATAGGAATTGACAACTCCCATTCCTGAAGTCCTGGGTTTGATAGGACTGGAAGGAATGACCGAATTCGATATACATAACTTAGATAAACCTTTAATTTGTTTAAGGGTTTATCGCCGCAGTCTCAAGGCTTGGATGTATGCATAGTTTACAATACCGCATAAATGTTAATATCAATAGAGCATGCATTTTCCGCAGAACATAACGTTGATTTAAACCACGTTTTACTTCAACGACTTGTTTTGTGCATATGGTTTAAGTTGATACATTTCGCTTACCATACATGATACATTTCGGGATTACACATTACATGATTTACATTGAACATAAACACGTCGACATTAACATATACATTTGGTGGTTTACACTTGAGCAAAAACACTTGACATGGATTACAATAACACTTGACATTTGGTTTACACATGAACAATTTACATGGTGGATTGGTTTGGGTAAATGATTCAAGTAACGGGGCGTATGTAATATGATGCAAACATGGTGGATACGCCGCTGGTACTTCCTATATATAAATGTTTGTATAATATTACATATCGTGGCGTTATTTAAGTCATTTCAGTTTAGACACATTACATTTTACATGAATAACATATTCTTCACAAGACATTATTTTCACAAACAACTTATCTTATTCAACTCATTTTACTTGGTTATTCGTTTAACCTTGCACTTATCTATACATATCATTTGATGTTATCGTTTTTCAAATGGTTTACAAAGCAAGACAAATTACAAGGTTCATGACTGACTGTTATTAAACATTCTTTAAACTCAAGTCATGAATCCCATTTTCACAAAACCTATGTATCTCACAGGCATTTTTATGCTGACGTACCTACTTTCACATGTGTTTTCAGGAGCTATTCCATAGGACGATGATCATGATTCTAGGGCGGACCTGTGCCTTAGAGCCTAAAAATGAAGTTTGAACTAGCTTAATTATGTTTTGATTTCCGTACTCTCTTTCCAAGACAATGTAACACCTTTGTTTATAAATAAAATACAACTTGTATGCCATGGTTATGAAACAATTTAATTCTGTCCACAACACTCCCCGGCGTTTCCGCCGCGGTTGCATGTTACACGCGGCCGGGGTGTGACAGAAGAGTTGGTATCAGAGCCATTGGTTATAGGGAATTAGGTTATTAGTAATGCTTTGACCTAGACTATAACTTTAGGACCCTAACACAAGTTATCTTGTGTTTAGAGTTTAAAACATGCACATCACCTATCCTTAGGTGATAACCACAACGGGAACTTCGGTTCTGAATCCGCTTTGAAAATTAATCATCTGTTCTAGGATGATTGATTACTAGGTTTTGAACCCTCTATTATAAGGTTTTGAACCCCTTTGGATTTTCAAAAATCCCGTCAAAGTGTTGGGTTAATAGTGTGGACACGTGCGAACTGGAAGGGTGAATGCCTGTACCCTGAGTTTTCTGTCTAAGGCTAGAGTGTTCGTACAAATCCACATAATCGGACCAGTCACTCTTACCTGGGAACTCTTGGGGTGAGTGTTCACTTATAGGCGAGCATGTCTTCGCAATACACTAATTCTAACCCATTTTGCTTTGACTAGACATTTCACGTCGCTTATTTGCTTTGCGATGCATAACCGCCATCTTTGCTTTTGATTGCTTTTGCTTCATCTCATTCTCTTCATCCAATCATCTCACTCGTTTCATTTCATGTTTTTCTCTTCTAGAATGCCTCCTCGACGCGACAACCAGATAGCTACTGCCGAGCTGGCGGAGATTATTGCGCAGCAGATGGCTGCTCAATTTCCAAATCTCTTTGCTCAATGGAACCAGGCCAACAACAACAATGGTACATGCAAATACAAGGATTTTAGCTCGGCTAAGCCACTCAAGTTTAGTGGTTCTGAGGGAGCAACTGGGCTTCTTCAGTGGTTCGAGAGCATCGAGAACACTTTCCGTCATGTGCAGTGTCCTGACAATCGCAAAGTCGAGTTTTCTTCAAGCGTGTTTCAGAAGAGGGCTCTTACATGGTGGAATGGGGTTATGAGAGATCAAGGTGCAGAAGTTGCTCTAGCTCAAACATGGGCTGAACTGAGAGCTCTTATGATGAGGGAGTTTTGTCCTCGTCATGAGCAACGAGCGTTGGAGAAAGAATTTGATGTGTTGAAGCAAGATAGTGGCGAGCACAGGGCTTATACAGATAGGTTTGAGGAGCTGAGTCTTCTTTGCCCGACTATGGTTACCCCACTCGATAAGGCCATCGAAAGATACATCGACGGCCTACCTGACTCAGTACAAGATATCCTTACTGGTAGCAACCCTACCACACTCCGTCAGGCAATCGAGTTATCGGCGACGTTGACTGAGTCGCAGATCCGAAAGAATACACTACACAGGAAGGGTGACAAGGGCAAGAAGCAGTCGGCAGACAAGGAGGACAGTAAGAAAGGTCAGAACAAGAAGGAAAGGACTCTGGTTCCTCAATGGGGTCAAGGAAGCGTAAGGCTTCCCAAAACTATGCTGTCATTGCCCAAACAAACCAGGCAGCTCCCAACCAGCCTCCAGCAAAGAAACCCTACTCAGGAAGTGCACCTTTGTGCAATCGATGCAACAGTCACCACCAGCCACAATATCAGTGCCGTTTCTGTACTAACTGTGGGAAGTCGGGTCATCTTGCCGATGTTTGTCGGTTTGCTCAAAATCACGCAGTCCAGAACCCTGCTCCACAAGTTGCTCAACAACAGGGTCAGGCTGCACGACCAAACTACCCACCAGGTGCTTGTTATAACTGTGGGGATCTGACCCACTACAGAAATCGGTGTCCAAGACTAGTCAACCAGAACCAGAATGCAAACCAGAATCCGGCACCGGCTCGAGGTCGAGTCTTTAACATGAATGCACAAGAAGCACAAGCAGACAACGAGGTGGTGAACGGTACGTTCTTTATTAATAATCAGCCAGCATCTGTCCTTTTTGATTCGGGTGCCGACAAGAGTTTCGTGTCATTGTCTTTCGAGACAATGCTTCGCGTGTCTAGAACGAAACTAGGTAAACCTTTGACAGTAGAGGTTGCCAGTGGTGAACCCATTGTTCTTAATTCTGTTCTACGCAACTGCCAGTTGAATCTTAACGACCATATTTTTCCTATTGACCTCACGCCAATGCAACTTGGAAGCTTCGACGTTATAGTGGGAATGGATTGGTTATCCAAGCATCGCGCAGAGATAGTTTGTTCTGAGAAGATTGTTCGCGTGCCACTGTCTACAGGCGAGTTCCTACAGGTTCGTGGTGAGAAGCCTGCCGGTGGTCTCAAACTTATGTCTTGTTTTAAAGCACGGAAGTATCTGCGAAAGCACTACGTGGCTTTCCTAGCACATGTTACAGCAGATAAAGGCAAGGGTAAGACTATTTCAGATATTCCTGTCGTTCGGGATTATTCCGAAGTATTCCCTGAAGACTTACCTGGTCTACCTCCTGCACGCCAAGTCGAGTTTTGTATTGATCTCGTACCTGGTGCAAATCCCGTTGCCAGAGCTCCATATCGTCTTGCACCGTCTGAGATGCAAGAGTTGTCTAAACAGCTGCAGGAACTCTCCGACAAAGGTTTTATCCGTCCTAGCTTTTCACCCTGGGGTGCTCCCGTTCTCTTTGTAAAGAAGAAGGATGGATCTTTTAGGATGTGTATCGATTATCGTGAGCTTAACAAGCTTACCATCAAAAATCGATATCCCCTACCTCGCATTGATGATCTCTTCGATCAATTACAAGGCGCATCTTACTTTTCAAAGATTGATCTACGATCTGGATATCATCAGCTTCGTGTACATGAAGAAGACATTCCCAAGACAGCGTTCCGTACGCGTTATGGACATTATGAGTTCACAGTCATGCCATTCGGTTTGACTAATGCTCCTGCTGTTTTCATGGACTTAATGAATAGGGTCTGCAAACCTTACTTGGATAAGTTCATCATCGTTTTTATTGATGACATTTTGATATATTCTAAGACGCGAGCTGAACATGAGCAACATCTTCGTCTTACTTTGGAACTCCTAAAGAAAGAACAACTTTTCGCCAAATTCTCCAAGTGTGAATTCTGGCTTAAAGAGGTTCAATTCTTAGGACATATTGTCAACGAACAAGGTATTCATGTAGATCCCTCCAAGATCAACGCGATTAAGGATTGGGATACACCTACTACTCCTACTGAAGTTCGTTCTTTTCTTGGTCTAGCGGGTTATTACCGCCGCTTCATAGAAAATTTCTCGAAGATTGCAGTTCCTCTAACTGCTCTAACTCAGAAGAACAAGCCATTTGATTGGGGAGTCAAACAAGAGGAAGCGTTTCAGACTTTGAAACAAAAGCTTTGCGACGTGCCTGTCCTAACATTGCCTGAGGGCAACGATGATTTCGTCGTTTATTGCGACGCATCTAAATTGGGACTTGGCTGCGTCCTGATGCAAAGAAACAAAGTCATAGCATACGCATCAAGGCAGTTGAAGATACATGAGAAAAACTACACCACCCATGATCTTGAGTTGGGTGCAGTTGTCTTCGCTCTCAAAATCTGGAGACACTACTTGTATGGTACAAAATGTGTGGTTTTCACAGACCACAAAAGTCTTCAACACATCTTCAACCAGAAAGAACTCAACATGAGGCAAAGACGTTGGGTTGAACTCCTAAACGACTACGATTGCGAGATTCGCTACCATCCTGGTAAGGCGAATGTCGTAGCCGATGCATTGAGTCGCAAGGAACGTACTAAGCTTCATTGTGTTCGTGTCCAATCTGTTATTCAAACCGACATCCAAGCACGTATTTCTCAGGCTCAACAAGCTTGTGTTTCACAAGGTTTAATGGATAAGGAATTCCCTTATCACATAACACCTGCTCTTGAACTGAAAGACAATGGATCGTACTATTTCATGGACCGTTTGTGGGTCCCAAGCCAAGATGATCTTCGTACCTTGCTTATGGATGAAGCCCATAAGTCTCGTTATTCCATTCATCCTGGCTCAGATAAGATGTATAAGGATCTTCGTATTCAGTATTGGTGGCCTGGTATGAAGAAAGACATTGCCTTATACGTATCCAAATGCCTTACTTGTCTCAAGGTTAAGGCTGAACATCAGCGTCCTTCCGGATTATTAGAGCAACCGGAGATCCCAGTTTGGAAATGGGAAAACATTACTATGGATCTCATTACTAAACTTCCGCGCACAAAGAAAGGTCACGATGCCATCTGGGTAGTCGTTGATCGTCTTACCAAGTCAGCACATTTCTTGCCAATCCGTGAGGATTATTCAGCTGACAGACTTGCTCAAATCTACGTAGATGAAATTGTAGCTCGACATGGTGTTCCTTTGAGCATCATTTCTGACAGAGATGCTCGTTTCACTTCTCATTTTTGGAGAACCATGCAATCTGCTATGGGGTCTCAACTTAATCTGAGCACAGCTTATCATCCGCAAACGGATGGTCAATCTGAAAGAACAATCCAGACACTGGAGGATATGCTTAGAGCTTGTGTGATAGACTTTGGTGGTAGTTGGGATTCACATCTTCCATTGATTGAATTCTCCTACAACAACAGTTATCACTCCAGCATCAACATGGCTCCTTTCGAGGCTCTCTATGGTCGAAAATGTCGTTCACCAGTCTGCTGGAATGAGATTGGCGAGGCTCAACTTACTGGACCTTCCCTCATTTTAGAGACAACAGATAAGGTAAAGAAAGTTCGTGATAACCTTCAGACAGCTAGAAGCCGTCAAAAGAGT
Source organism: Helianthus annuus (assembly GCF_002127325.2). NCBI lineage: Eukaryota > Viridiplantae > Streptophyta > Magnoliopsida > Asterales > Asteraceae > Helianthus > Helianthus annuus. The sequence continues at coordinate 142,980,760 of NC_035436.2, forward strand.
TACGCGGACCTAAAACGCAAACCCTTGGATTTTCAAGTCGGTGATCGTGTATTACTTAAGGTCTCACCTTGGAAAGGTGTGATCAGATTCGGAAAGAAAGGAAAACTTGCACCTAGATACGTTGGACCATTTAAGATCGTCGAAAGAATCGGCAAGGTAGCCTACAGACTTGAATTACCTCCTGAACTTGGAAATGTTCATCCAACCTTTCACGTGTCCAATCTCAAGAGGTGTTTAGCTGATGAAAACCTCCACATACCGCTTGACGAGATTCGTGTTGATAAAACACTGAAGTTTGTTGAGAAACCGGTAGAAATCATGGAACGTGAAGTCAAGTGGCTTAAACGCAAGCGCATTCCTTTGGTCAAGGTTCGTTGGGAATCTAAGCGTGGACCCGAGTTTACTTGGGAACGTGAAGATCAAATGAAGGCAAAATATCCGCATCTTTTTCAATCAGTTTCCTCTAAATAAATTTCGGGACGAAATTTCCACAAGTAGGGGAGACTGTAACATTTGTGCTTTTAATCATTATGAACAGTTCAATTATCAATAAAACAATGTTATTTTATCCCAATGATTGTGTGATTGTGTTTTACATTTTTCATGTTTTGACTTTCGTTCAATTTCAAACTCTACATCGCTTTCTGGAGCATTATACGCAAACTGGTGCGTAAACGTACTCAGTTTAATGCGACAAATACTCCGGAACATCAACATATACTCAACATACCTTAAATAACCTTTACATAACTTAGAAATAAGTTTTGAAGGCTTTGGTATAGCAAAAACAAGTTAATTCGCTTACAGGGACTAAACTTGACAAACTGCGAAAGTATGCCAATTTGAACTGTAACGAACATTCCGGAACATGTCCATAAGTTAAACATACCATAAATATCCTTTGCATAGCTTAGAAATAGGCTTTGAGGGGTTTGGTATGATAAAATAAACTTTTGGGTCATTCAGGGACTAAAAGTGTCAAAAAGTGCACAAGTTTGCACTTTCGCGCATAACTTACGTTCTGAATACATCCGGACATCCAAAAATTTATGTAAGCATCCTTATATTATGCCTTAGTGTTTGGCATGAGAAAAATCCATTCGTCGCGTCATTTGGATCGTCTTTCACACTTATGCGCATTCCGTCGTAATTAAGCGAACATCGCGATCCTACGGCCAAACGAACCGACATCCGACATATTTTTGGGCATGTTTCATGCCCACAATGTTTAGGCATCATTTTAGGGCTTTAAATATGGCTTTACAGGTCTTAGAAGGGCTGGAAATAGCTTAAACACGCAACAGGGACCAAATGTGTAAATTCTGCAAGTGGTGCAGATCAGAGAGGGCCAGGCGGCCCGCGTGAGTTTTGCCCAAATGTGAGGCGGGCCGCGTGGGGATGTCTGACAGAAAGATTTCGCATTTAATGCAGAATCTGGCCTTTCGTTCGATCAAGGGGCAATGCCTTTTCACCCAATGAAGAGCCAAGGGTCAAGTTCACTGAACTTATCCACTGGACACATGTACGCACGAGATCAAGGCACGATATTCGATGAAACGATCCTAACGGTTCCACTTTTCCTATAAATACCCCCCCCCCCTTTAGTGTAAAAATCAGAAAATCAGATCTTGAAGCTCTAAGTTGAAACCATTGTTTCATACCTGAGCTATTTGGTCTTGATTTGCACTCGGGGACCCTCCGTAAGTCTTCTTTCGCTCTTTTATTCGCTTTTCGAGTCCGAAAGTCAACGTTTTGTTGACTTTCTGCATTGACCAGCTTATGGTCGATGCGAAGTTCATGGAACTTCATAACGTGAGCGTGATCACGATGGTCATGGTCCGTAGTGACCATACCTACTGATCACCACGTTATCTAGGCTCGGTGACGAGTCGTAGTTTCGGCCAAAATGTGCATTCTTGCATATTTTGTAACCAAACTACTCGTGGGCATCAAAGCCGTTTGTTTTGATGTCAAACCTGTTTCTAAACTTAGTTAAGCATGTTCTAACATGCTTAGCTCGTCACGTTTAGTATAGTGCTTATATAGGGTCGTAAGGTAAGCGATCTAAACCATCGCTTATACTTTCGAACTCGACCCATTTGGTCGATCTTTAGGGTCCGACCAAACATATTAGGTGACCATAGCTATAACCTTCCGAGGTTATACCTTGTGGTCGCAATGTTAGGCGTTCCGAACGCGTTCTACGCGAACGACGCTTAAGGTAGCATAAGCTACCTAAACGGGTCGTGATGGACCGTAAGCACTTAGGTTAAGTTTCATTTTAGTATGTAGGCTTTGTTAAACCATATTACACGAGTCTCCATACTCGTTTGGTTTTCAAACCCGCGTACTGTCCGATCCCTCCGATTTGGTCCGGTATATTAACATAAGCTACCTATTAGGTGCCGTTGATATTCCGTGATCTTTAGCATTATCTGGTTGTTATACAAGGAACTCAAAGCAATCTCAGGTGAGTACATTGAACCCCTCTTTTACTGTTTTCTAAACTGTTTTGGGGTGAGACACATGTGCCTATCTGTTACTTTCATGCTTTCCAAGTTTTCACATCATATGCCTGCTATGTTGTTAGTACATTATAGTACACGATTTCATTACATTTTATGCTATGTATGCCCATTGTGAGCGTACTTAGTACATTGATTTACATAACATTTCTGTTGCATATGTTTACTCAGCATATGGACACATTGATTTACATGAACATTTCTGTTGCATATGTTTACTCAGCATATGGACACATTGATTTACATAAACATTTCTGTCGCATATGTTTACTCAGCATATGGACACATTGATTTACATAAACATTTCTGTTGCATATGTTTACTCAGCATATGGACACATTGATTTACATGAACATTTCTGCTGCATATGTTTACTCAGCATATGGGCACATGCCTTCATTTTTGTTATGACATTTGGTTTGTTTAACATGGGACAATACATTCATTAACATTAGCTACGTCGTTCGTTAGTAGGTAGTGGTACCATAGGAATTGACAACTCCCATTCCTGAAGTCCTGGGTTTGATAGGACTGGAAGGAATGACCGAATTCGATATACATAACTTAGATAAACCTTTAATTTGTTTAAGGGTTTATCGCCGCAGTCTCAAGGCTTGGATGTATGCATAGTTTACAATACCGCATAAATGTTAATATCAATAGAGCATGCATTTTCCGCAGAACATAACGTTGATTTAAACCACGTTTTACTTCAACGACTTGTTTTGTGCATATGGTTTAAGTTGATACATTTCGCTTACCATACATGATACATTTCGGGATTACACATTACATGATTTACATTGAACATAAACACGTCCACATTAACATATACATTTGGTGGTTTACACTTGAGCAAAAACACTTGACATGGATTACAATAACACTTGACATTTGGTTTACACATGAACAATTTACATGGTGGATTGGTTTGGGTAAATGATTCAAGTAACGGGGCGTATGTAATATGATGCAAACATGGTGGATACGCCGCTGGTACTTCCTATATATAAATGTTTGTATAATATTACATATCGTGGCGTTATTTAAGTCATTTCAGTTTAGACACATTACATTTTACATGAATAACATATTCTTCACAAGACATTATTTTCACAAACAACTTATCTTATTCAACTCATTTTACTTGGTTATTCGTTTAACCTTGCACTTATCTATACATATCATTTGATGTTATCGTTTTTCAAATGGTTTACAAAGCAAGACAAATTACAAGGTTCATGACTGACTGTTATTAAACATTCTTTAAACTCAAGTCATGAATCCCATTTTCACAAAACCTATGTATCTCACAGGTATTTTTATGCTGACGTACCTACTTTCACATGTGTTTTCAGGAGCTATTCCATAGGACGATGATCATGATTCTAGGGCGGACCTGTGCCTTAGAGCCTAAAAATGAAGTTTGAACTAGCTTAATTATGTTTTGATTTCCGTACTCTCTTTCCAAGACAATGTAACACCTTTCTTTATAAATAAAATACAACTTGTATGCCATGGTTATGAAACAATTTAATTATGTCCACAACACTCCCCGACGTTTCCGCCACGGTTGCATGTTACACGCGGCCGGGGTGTGACACACCTCCAGATCCACCAAGGCGTAGGAGATCAGGCGCGCGGATGTCCATCCGAGGAGAGGAATTTCACTTTAGCACCCCTCGCCACTCGAGTGCAAGTCATTTTCCGCCATTGCCTGAAGAACCACAAATGGGTGAACCTTCGAGCCACCCTGCAGAGGTGAATTCTGCACCAGTTGCACCACCTCCGCTACCATTCGGCTATGATAACCCGATACCAGCATACGCCGGTTCCACCGCGTATAATCCGTTTGAGCAGCCAACTCACACTCACAACAACTATATGGGTGGCGACCCATACATAGAAGCGGCGGCAAATTACTACGCCCTTCGTCCTGAAGTACCTTATGAAACACCTTGGGGAAGGGGACACTCAACTCACGGGTACCCAATACCCACTAGAACTCCGGTTCAACAACCGTCGCAGCAGCCACGTTTTTCCCCACCGGAGCAGGAAGAAATCCTTCACCGTTTAAATAGGGTAGAATGAGACTTTGAGCAAGAACGCAAGAACAATCGTGGATTCCTTAAAGGCCTAGCAAACCTGTTAAAAGGGAAGAAGAAGCGAGATCATTAGTCCTTATATGTTCTGTTGGATCTGAGTTTCTTTTTGATTGTATTTTGTGTTTGAAGTTAAGATGAAAATGGATGAGTTGTGCAGCGGAATTAAAATGAAAACAAACTTTGCATACAATCAAATGAGAGTAATACTTTAATCAAACATCTTTTACACAATGAACCGAATGATTGAATTTAATTTCAACAACGATTACAAAGATAGATGTATGAATGCAAACTCCCCCTCAGCCCGAGCTCAGTAGTTTGTTCGTGCAAAGAAGACGAATGATGTGAAGAGCTAATAGAACAGTACAAAGCACTGAACTATTTATAGGCACTTGCAAACTACTGAGCATCTTTGCTGACGTCACCATGAAAGTGACATCTAACCTCCTAACAAACTCCAACCTCTGATCTATACAGACACTGCTTGTGTTAACTACTGCTAATACATTCTATTACAAAACAGACTTTAGAACAGCTGTTGCAACCTTCTACTGCTGTGAACCCAACAGCACTTGTCCGGATCAGCAGTGCTTGACTCAAGGCAGTAGATTGAATCAGTAGGACTTTAGTCTTCCATCAGATCTTTAGTTGAGCAGCAGTTATGGGTCAGCAGTTTAATAAGATCAGCAGATAGGAGGTCATCAGTAGTTGTAATCACTTTCAAGGGGAGAGATTTGTATATCAGCATCTGCTTGTTCAGAATCCACTGTTCTGATCCAGTTTTGGCTTTAATTATCTGTTACTCTGATAGGGTTCAATCCCAACAATCTCCCCCTGGAACAGATAATGCCAAAACCCTTCATTATTTGTGGATATTTTATTGCCTCATTAACAGCTCCCTTATCTGACCTTTAAATGGTAATTTAAAGTCAAGGGCATCTGTATCTTCATCATCCCTGCTAAGTGGAAGATCAAGGAGATCCTGCAAATCTTCAAGACTCAGGCCAAGAGCTTGTTCCCTTGATATTTTCTCCACTTCTCCACCAGACCTGAGCAAAGTCGATACGCAGGATTGTTTGTCAGTTGCCCACTTTTGTATTTTTGAGCCTGGTGGGTTTCTTGGGAGATGTTTATTTGCAGAAGTATTTGGTGAGGCTGGCCTGTTCATTACTGGCTGAGCAGTGGTAGCAGAGGTTTCCTGTTCAAGTTCTTCTTTTAACGTTCTTAACAAGCCTTCTTTTAAAACAGCATTTCCAGCAAGAATTTCTAGAACAGTTTCAGCTCCTAACTGGCTTTGTGTCCTTCTTTTGTAGATGGCATTACCAGCTGGAGCAGTGGCTCTCCTGATTTGCAGCTTTGATGGTCCTTTTGAAACCGCTGCTTCAGGGTAGTCAGGTTTTTGAGGAATTTTTGGATCTTTCTTTCTTAATTCCTCCAACCTTTTGTAGGTTGACCTGACCAAATCTTCTTTCCATTTAGCTACTTGTCTTTTGGGGCCAAATTCAGCAACAACCAGTTCTTCTTTCATTCTCTTTAGTTCCAACTGCTTTTCAGGTACATTCGTTTTAAACTTTACCCAATCAGGAGGAGTGTGAGTGACTTTCCTTTTTATCATATCTTGAATTCTGGCTGCTTCAGCTTCAAGCTCTGGAACAGTCCACTCTTTGTACATGTGTCTCTCTCCTTTGTATTTCTTATAAAACATAATGCTTTCAATGTAGTCTTTCTTCAAAGTTTCAGCTGCTCTTTCTGAAATTTGTTGACTGACATTCTTTGCAAAACGTTCTAGGGAACTGACTTGTGTGAGCAGATATTGGTAGTATCTTGATACTTCTTTGTCAGATTTCCCTTGTGTGTTTCTTTTCGAGATATCCTCTGCTTGCTTGGCCTTTATCTTCAAATATTCTTCAATGTTTTTGGGCCAGGGATATCCTTTGATTGAGGGCAAACTCCTTTTGGCAGGGTCATCCTCAGTATAAAAGGACATTATTTCTTCTCTAACTGCTTCCAGTTCAAGAGGAAATTGAACACCTGCAGGAGGTAAGAGCTTGTGCATTGGAATAGAAGAGAGTGGAACTGGTTTTGGTATATTGACAAGAGCTAAAGGTTTTGAAGATGTTGGGGATGGTGAAGTGACATCATCTTTAGGAATTAGCCTTCTCCTCTTTATTTGAGGAGAGACTGTTGATGTTTTGGATGGAAAAGTGGTTGTAGTGGCAGTGGTTTGTGATAGACTAACAGTTGTTGAAACAACTGGTGTTCCAACTACTGTTGTCTTTACAGCAGAAGTTATAACAACTTCTGTCATCTGTCTTTTGACAGGAGGTGATTGTGATTTTGGTGGTGATGGAGGTAAAGCATTGGATGTAGTGTGTGTTGAAGTGGTGTGTGTTGAAGTGGGAACAGACGTTGAAACTACTGAAGTACCAACAGCAGCTGATACACCAGGAGTTACAACAGTTGTTTTAGGTGGTGGTTTTTGAGCAGACTTTGAACGTCTGACCGGAATGGATTTGGGTAGCCTTACTTTTCTAGTAGGCTTCTTCTTTTCATCAATGAGATTTTCATCATCTCTTGACCCTGAAGTACCCTGATCCGGATAATCCACACTGGCTTTCTTTTTGGCCTCTCTATCCCTTTTTACACATGCAAGTGCTTCTGCAAGTGCATTTGCGGTCACATCAATTTTCTTACTCTCATCTGGCAAAGGAATCTGTTTGGTCATATTGGAATTTTCTGGTGCGAGGTAGAGACCATCTGTTATTCCTTTCCTTCTCCATTCCTGAATTTTCTCCCCCTTTTTGGCATTATCTTCGGGGAGTTGATCAATGAAGAACACTGGTGGAGGAGCAGTGCCAGTGGAGTGCAAGATCTGAGTTTTGAGAGCCTTTAGATCAGCCTGAGTGTCTTCGTACCTAGACTCCATAGCATTTCTCAATTGTTGAACATGTTTTTCATGTTGCTGATCTGCTATTTGTGCTTGATGATGGAGAAAAGGTTGAAATAGATTCCAGAGCTCATTTGTAGCAGGTGCCTGTTGGAGAGCAGGTGCTTGAGGTGGAACAGCAGTGGATTGTACCTTTTGTACTTGTAACAACTGTTGTAGCATATCTTTGAGTTCTGCAACAGAGCTATCAAGTTTTCCAACACGAGCCGTCAATTTCTGGTACTTTAAACCATCACCCAATTTAATGGGATCATCTGATTTCCCACTAACAGTGGTTTTATCAGTGGTAGAAGTAGGGAGTTTACTCCAAACCTTAACCACTGATGCCCCTTTTTCTTGGCACTGGGGTCTTCTTCCTTCAACACTTGACAACCTTTTGATGTTGCCAGTAGGATAAATAAATCCACTTGTGTTTGGCAGAGGTGCTATAAAAGGAATTGCCTCCAAGGAAGTCTTATTGATGTAACCACTGTCCAACTGTAAACCTGTAGGTTCACCAGTTGTAGTGGCTGCTTCACTTGGATTACCACAAAGAGTTACTTGTAACTCAATGGGTGTAACCTCCTGAGGTTGTGTTGGTGGGTTAGCAATGAATGATACAACAGGCTCAGTCATTTGTTGAGGTATATTCTCATTGACAGGTGATTGAGAAGGACTGAGTAATGCCTAGTTCAAATCAATTGCATCCAACAGTAGTTGTGTTTTTGGTGGAATTGAGGATGTGATGGTAGGTGTAGAAATCAGAGTTGCTCCGGGCATTGAGCTGTGGATGATGGAGACGAGTGTATCCAGAGCATCATGATGTGGTGGCCCTTTGTGTACAACCTGTTCTTTTTGTGAAGAAGCAGGAGGAGTTATGCTTATGGGTTGAGATATCTGTACCAACTGCTGTGAGGAAGAAGCAGCAGTGGTTACTTGTGACATTTGTGTTGTCACAGGCATTAACTCTGGTATCTCATCCTCCAGAGTTGCCATTTTGATTGGTTTGGGGGGTTTTTGATTTTTCTTTTTGTAAAGCCTTTTGGGTTTTGTAGGTGTGGGTTTCAAAACAGTTGGTCTGCTGCTTTGATCACCTAGAGCAGTAGGCTCAGCAGCAGATACCTGAGGAGCAGTGGTTGCTGCTAAGTTCTGCTCAGGTACCCCTGCTTGTGTTTTGCAAGGTGCTAACATTCGTGAAAAAGTTTCAGATGTTAGGCAGTTTATTGCAGTTATTTCACCTTGGTTTATTAAAGCTAAATCATCCTTACTGAATTTCTTTTGAAAATAGTAGCTTATAAACCTTGGGAATAGTAAGAATGATTTGCTTTCAACATTATTAACCAAATCTTTAAAGATTTCCCGAGAATAATTATAATTTTCTTCTTGAAGAATTGCATATCCCAGATTTTGAATCTTTATAGGGATCTCATTAAAAGAAGTGGTTTTATTTGAAACACATAGGAGGAGGGTATGAAATAGAAATCTTGGTGCAGGAGGAAAGTAACCTTTTTCTAAGGTTAGTTTCTTCATCATTGTGGCTTCATACCCTCTTTCAATGAAGTCAATATGCAACTCGTTTTTAGTGAAGGAAGTTTTACCTGCCTGGTCATCGAGTTGAAAGACTTCGGAGATGGATTGTGGTGTAATGTGGACAGCTTTACCTTTTATGGAAGATTGGATTGCAGTTGCAATGTCTCCTTGTTTTTCAAGGGTTGCATTCTTCCAAAATTCCCTTTGGGTCGCCAAGTAGATGGGTGCGTCGGCGGTGAGCAAAGTTTTGTACTTTGATTTTGCCATGATGGTGATAATGGAATCGAAAACATCTGTGGTTCCTGGTTTTGTGAGAAGACCCAGGAGACTGTGAGAATTTTTGAATGGAATTTCAGTGGTAGTTGCCTTTTGAGAGGCTGTTTTCGACGATTTTGATGAGGGTTTTGCAGAGAGCTTCGATTTTGTCATTTTTGAAACGAAACGATCGAAGAAATTTGTGAGAAATGAGAAGAAAAACTGCTTTGAGAAGAGAATTTTTAAGAATTCAATTCGACAGTAAAACCCTGTTTTGATGGTGAGTGGGGATGTTATAGGAAAGAGAATGAATGCTGACGTGGCAGCCGTTACAAAAGGTCTGACTGCTATGTACTGCCCACGTGACAACCACTGGTGAAAATGAAGGACAGTACTTTTGGTGAAAGCAACTGATGAAAGCAGTGGAAAGGGGGCAGTGGATGATTTTCACTATCAGTGGATAGCATATCAGTGCATAAGACACTGCTTTTGAACAACAGTGGTTATCAAGGAATTAGAGAACAGAGGTTGCCTTTCAGCAGTGGGCAGACTTTTTGAAGTAGAGCAGACTTTTGAACAATCAGTGGTTATGGCAGACTTTTAAGGATTTTAATGAAATTTTCATTTTTAAGCTATTTTTAAGGATGAATTTTTGATTTTCTGAAAACATTTTGTTGCTTGTATTCATAGAAAAACAAGATGTTGCTTGTTATTCCATGTTTAGCATCCCAATCCTAGAGACCAAGCTTTCCAAAGTGGCTGTATCAAGTGCTTTTGTGAGCACATCTGCCAGCTGATCTTTAGTTGGGACATGATGCAGAGAAATCAACCCTTTTTCATAGCAATCCCTCACAAAGTGATGTCTGATGTCGATGTGCTTTGTGGTAGAATGGGAAACTGGATTTTTGATGATATTTTCTGCTGCCTGGCTGTCCAACATGAGTGGTGTCTTTAAGGCAGTGATACCAAAATCCAGTAACTGATTTTGAAGCCACAGGAGTTGGGCTGTACAGCTTGCAGCAGCAATGTATTCAGCCTCAGCAGTGGATGTTGAAACTGCTGCTTGCTTTTTGCTTTGCCAAGAGACTAAGCAATCACCTAGAAACTGGCACCCTCCTGAAGTGGACCTCCTTGTGGTGTGACATCCAGCAAAGTCACTGTCTGAAAAACCTGAAAGCTTGATATTCCCATTAGCTGGATACCAGATACCAAGTGTGGGAGCACCTTTTATGTATCTGAGAATCCTTTTTACAGCAATGAGATTTGATTTTCTGGGAGCTGATTGACTTCTTGCACAGACACATGTTGCAAACATGATGTCTGGTCTCGATACAGTTAGGTACAACAAGGACCCAATCATGCTTCTATAGAGTCAATCAGCTCATCCTTTTTCATCAGACATGACCAGCTTATTTGTGGCCATGGGTGTGCTGCATGGTTTACAATCATTCATATCAAATTTGGTTAAAAGTTCTTTAGCATATTTGCTTTGATGAATGAAAGTTCCATTTTGCAATTGATGTACTTGGAGACCAAGAAAGCATTGCAGCTCACCCATTGCACTCATTTCAAACTCAGCTGTCATGAGTTCTCTAAACTCTTTACACATTTTGGTACATGTGCTTCCAAAAATAATGTCATCCACATAAATTTGGACAATCATTAAATCTTTCCCTCTCCATTTAAGAAACAGTGTTTTGTCAATGGTACCTCTTTTGAAACATTTGAGAGTAGAATGTTGGAAAGAGTTTCATACCAGGCTCTAGGTGCTTGTTTAAGGCCATACAAGGCTTTGTTTAGCCTGTAGACATGATCAGGATAAAATGGATCCTCAAAGCCTGGAGGTTGACATACATATACCTCTTCTTGCAATGTACCATAGAGGAAAGCACTTTTGATATCCATCTGAAACACCTTCATGTTGTGGTTGATAGCAAAGGCCAGGAACAGTCTGATAGTTTCCAATCTTGCAACAGGGGCGAATGTTTCATCATAATCAATCCCCTCTTCCTGTCTGTAACCTTGAACCACAAGCCTGGCTTTGTTCTTGACAACAATGCCCCTTTCATCTGTTTTGTTCTTGAAGACCCACTTTGTGCCAATGGGACTAACCTCTTTTGGCAGTGGTACAAGCTCCCATACTTGTTGTCTCTTAAACCGTTGGAGCTCCTCTTGCATGGCTTCTACCCAGCTGTTGTCTTTTAGTGCCTCTTGGTACTTGACTGGCTGATGAAGTGATAGAAAACCAGCAAAAAGACAAATGTTTTGGGTTTGGCTTCTTGTGAGCACCCCTTCATTGATGTTACCAATGATTTGATCAGGTGGATGAGATCTCAAGAAGATTAAATCTCCTTGGTATGGTATGATGGCATTTGTTGGTGAAGGCTGCAAATGTGTATCATCTGAGCTAACCACTGCTGATGACTTTGATGACCCAGCAGTGGCTTCAAAAGGTGGTGGAATGGGTGGTAATGGAGTGGACCACTGCTGACTTTTATCCACTGTTTGAGGACTTTTGTCAGCAGTGTTTGAGGATGTGGAAGCAGTGGTGAATGGGCTACTTTGGTCAACAACTGTTGATGTAGCAGTGGTTGAGCTTTGACAGATGTTTTGAACAACTGATGCTTTTCCCTTTGTGGCAGACCTTTGAGGGATGATGACTTCATACCCATAGTCTGGTGTTGTATCCTCTGATGGACCTGCACTGTTAGTCTTGACAGCAGTATTTTCAAAAGTGAATTTTTCAAGATCAAACAGTTCAGCAGGATTTGCTAGGATTTTCATTGATGAAAGTTCATTGAACTTTACATCCAAAGTCTCCTCCACTACCTTGGTCCGTGCATTGAACACTTTGTAGGCCTTGGCAGTGGTTGAGTATCCCAGAAAATAACCACAATGAATTTTGGCTGCAAATTTTGAAATGGAATCTTTTAAATTCAAAATAAAGCATGGGCAGCCAAATACCTTAAAGTATGAGATTAGTGGTTTGATTTTATACAGAATTTCATAGGCAGTCTTTTTGTGCCTAGGGTTTATTAAAACTCTGTTCTGGACATAGCAAGCAGTGTTTACTGCCTCTGCCCAGAAAGTTAATGGCAAACCTGAATCTGCAAGCATGGTTCTGGCAGCCTCAATCAAAGTTTTGTTCTTTCTTTCAACAACCCCATTTTGCTCTGGTGTTCTAGGGATGCTGTACTGCCTTACAATCCCTTTCTTCACACAGAAGGCAACCAACTCCCTATTTTTAATTTCTGTGTCATTGTCACTCTAAAGCTTTTCACTGGAAGGTCAAATTGCTTTTCAACCTGTGTCACAAAGTCATGCAAAATGCCTGCAGTTTCATCTTTAGAGTGCAAAAAGAAAGTCCATGTGAACCTAGAAAAGTCATCAACTATAACCAAACAATATCTTTTCTTTTTAAGGCTCATGACTTGAACTGGGCCAAACAAATCCATGTGTAGCATTTGCAAACACTAGGTTGTTTTGGACTCTTCAATGGACTTGTAAGAACTTTTATGCTGTTTTCCTTTTAAACAGGAAATGCAATGTTCAGGACATGAAAACAGTTTTTGTGGTAGGCCTCTCCCCAAACCATTTTTTGAAATTTCTGTTATTGTCTTAAGATTTGTGTGCCCCAGTCTTTTGTGCCAAAGTTCTGTCTCTTTGTTAGAGGCAGCTGAGAACAGACAGGCATCAGCTCTGGGACACTCTTTTGACATGTCAACAACATAAACATTGCCTCTTCTTTGAGCAACAAGTTTAGTTTGACCATTTTTTATTATTGCTTCAATCTTTTTGACCATATCTGGTCCAACAATCCTACAACAATCTTTTGTGAAGAATGACCCAAACCCTTTGTCACTCATTTGAGATACACTCAGAAGGTTGAATTTTAGATTGTCTATTAGATTGACATTTTCAAATTTTACATTGCCAGATTGCACTGTTCCAGGCCCCAAAACCTTCCCTTTACTATTATTTCCAAAGGATATATCACCCCCACCATGGATTTTAAAGTCTTTGAGGAGGGCTTTACATCCTGTCATGTTCCTGGAGCCTCCACTATATACATACCAAAGACTATCAAAGCATGCAAAAGCTCCCTGCCCATGAAGTAAAAGGATTAGTTCATTAAGGACTCCAAAGCCAGCAGGGCTTTGGATGGAGTCTCAACAGTGTCTGGCATGGATGCAGTGTGATGGACAGTGGTTAAGTCAGGGGTTTGGACAGTTTTAGTACTGTTCCTTGCTAACCACTGTTGAGGGTCTTGCCCAATCACCTGCTGGTAACCGAAAGGATGCATATTCACTCTCGGTTTAGAAGGGCTTTTTGTAGACCTCATAAACGTGTGGAATCCTTTGGTTGGACTTTTTTTCCTTGCCTTTTCTGAACTGATTGGCAGGAGGTGCATCAGTAACCTGAACATCTCTTTTAACAGATGTTTGGTTCAGCTGTTTTGTGACAGCTGTTTGAACTGGCACAAACAGTGGTTGTTTCTTTGTGAATTTGACAGATGGTGATGCTGATGGACTCAAGGATGTTTTAGCAAGGTACTCATTCTTTTTTATGTCAAAGTTTTTGAGATACACACGTGCTTGAGTTTTGTGGTTTGTTTTACCACAAATAATGCAGCTTTCAGCTGAAACTATGACACTTGTTTTGTTTATATCATAAGCTTTTAAGTGGAAACAATCTTTTGTTAGATGGTTCCTTTTCTCACAAAATTCACAAAACAAGTTATCAATTTTTTCTTTCTTCTTCCTCTTTTCAGACTCCTTTGCAGCAGAGGTTTTAACCACTGCTGGGATGTCCTTAAGAGGAATGACTTTAGCTTTTGGAGCTTTAACACCATCAGTTGATGTAAAGTCCATTGGCTTGAAATTTTCAAGAATATCACACTCATCAGACCATTTTGGTTTAAACTGATGATTTTCAATCTCCTCAAAAGCAGAGGGACCCATTGGTCTGTCAAGTGTGATTTTGTTACCAAGTTTGTCAGTGATTTTCACTTCTTGGCCATTCTTGTTTGTGGGGATGTACTCAGCAGTTACATCAGTGGTTGAAACAGATTTTTCAAAAGCAGTGTTTTCATCATCATGTTTTCTATAACCAACCCCAAATTTCACATTGCTTTTTATCTGTTTCTCAAGCATAACCTCATACCCTTTGCATGATTCCACCCATTTCTCACAAGTGATCTGGGTGGATTCTAACTCCTTTTTGCAAACTTGGTATTTTTCTACCATAGTTTGGAGTTGGGTTTTGGTTATGCTTTGCTCTTCTTTCATGCTGCTAATCTCTTTCTCTTTTTCAGCCAATTTGTTTTTAAGTTCTTTTAAAGATCTTTCAAATTTGACTTCATCAGTTAAGATTTTGTTCCTAAGGTTTTCATTCACCTCTTTGATGTTAGCAAAAGCAATAATGCAATTGTCAGAACATAGTTTTTCTAGAACTTGAGGTGATACCTTGGCAGCAGCCATCATTGCACAATCACACTGAGTATTCTCTTCATCACCAGCTCTCTCTTCTTTTTCACCTGCCTTTTCTTCTTTCTTATCTTCTTCAGACCATAGATCTTTCAGTGGTTCAATCAGGGTACCTGAACTTTCTTCCAACAGTACTTCATTAGCCACAGCAGTAACCACTGCTTCTATCACCTCATCCACTGTTTCAGAGACCAGCTGTTTCTCTTCAGATTCAACACCCTCCTGTATTGACTCTAATGCCATCAAACAAAATTCATCATGAGAAGAAACATTAGAAGCATAGAGTGAAAAGTTTTCATCATTGAGGTCTTCAGGCATACTACTCCAGTCAACAAACTCTTAAGTAAAGAAACTTTGTTGATCTGGTTGTGTTGCTACTGGAGCAGTGGTTTGTGGTGCAGATTGCACTTGTGCCTGGGGAGCAGGGGTTTGAACATATTGAATCTGTGGAGCAGCTGTTTGGACATAATGCACTGGCACAGGAGCAACAACATAGTGAGCAGTGTTCACATGTGCTGCTGGGGCATATTGGGCATAGTGCACAGTGTTTTGATTTTGGGGTCTAGGATTTGAACTAGGGTGAGTGATTATGGGACCAGTTGTTTGACTCCTACACTCTCTAGCAAAATGTCCTAACCTGTTACACTTATAGCACTTGATTTTCGATTTATCCAGCCCAACCCTTAGATTCCCATGCAACCCTGGGAATTTTCTCCCTGTTCTTATATAAAACTTGCTAGTTCTAACACTTAGCAAGGCCAGTTGATGCAAGATGTCCATTTCCTCTAGATCAGTGGGGTCAAAATGCTGTAAATCATTTAGTTCAAAGCTTAAATTGTCTGACATCTGGTTTTCATTTGCAGTGAATGCATAACCTATAAAGTGAGGATCAGGGTTGTTAAAATTTGCACCAGCAGTTATGTCAATGAAGTGATCATAACCCTGATCCTTACCACTACCACCAGATTCTTCTTGACCCAGAAGAGCAGTGTTACCGAATGAATAATCATCAACGGTTTTCCCTGACTCTTGTAACTTCCTTTTCTGGTTCAACTCCCTTTCTTAGGTCAGGAGTCGACCATGGAGTTGGGTCAAGGTCAGATTCTTAAACTCAGGTGAATTTCGGGTGACAAACGCTATTGTGTCCCATTTATCTGGCAGTGACCTGAGGAACCTGCTGTTTTGAGTTGAGTTTGTAAAAGTGGTTTTAACAAGCCTCAGTTCACTGATGAGACAACTGAACCGCTCAAATTGTTGCGTCAGTGATTCACCTTTAACATGACAAAATGTTTCATACTGTTGGTTCACGATTTCCCTATTGTTTTCTATGACCTCTTCAGTCCCTCCAAACTGTTCCTTAAGCGCGTCCCACAACTCTTTGGCATTGTCACAATGTAACAATCCAGCATATATTTCGTTGGGCAGCGCTGATGCTATGATACTAAATGCTTTAGCATCTAGTTCAAACTTTTGATTATCCATTTCAGTATAATTTTCAACAGGTTTTGGAACTTGTTTTTTAGCATCTTCAGCGCTTGGCACTATAGGAACATGAGGACCAAAGATGACAGACTTCCAACAACCTGTGCTTTGTTGAGCGAGGATGTGACCCATCCTCCTCTGCCAGATGTTGTACTCATTTCTTTTTAGCATAGGTGGTTTAAAGAGAGAACCGATGTTGTTTTTATCGTCCTGAGATTGTGACGTCAATCTTGTTGTTTTACAGGTACTGAGAAATCAACTTTAGTGGTGATTAATCCTTACTCTGTTTTTGAACGACGAACAAACGATCGGTATCAACTGTTTTGAGCTGAACTATTTACGTCAAAATGATTGTTAAATCAAATTTGACTGTCCAGGCTCTGATACCAATTGTTGGATCTGAGTTTATTTTTGATTGTATTTTGTGTTTGAAGTTAAGATGAAAATGGATGAGTTGTGCAGCGGAATTAAAATGAAAACAAACTTTGCATACAATCAAATGAGAGTAATACTTTAATCAAACATCTTTTACACAATGAACCGAATGATTGAATTTAATTTCAACAACGATTACAAAGATAGATGTATGAATGCAAACTCCCCCTCAGCCCGAGCTCAGTAGTTTGTTCGTACAAAGAAGACGAATGATGTGAAGAGCTAATAGAACAATACAAAGTACTGAACTATTTATAGGCACTTGCAAACTACTGAGCATCTTTGCTGACGTCACCATGAAAGTGACATCTAACCTCCTAACAAACTCTAACCTCTGATCTATGCAGACACTGCTTTTGTTAACTACTGCTAATACATTCTTTTACAAAACAGACTTTAGAACAGCTGCTGCAACCTTCTACTACTGTGAACCCAGCATCACTTGTCCGGATCAGCAGTGCTTGACTCAAGGCAGTAGATTGAATCAGCAGGACTTTAGTCTTCCATCAGATCTTTAGTTGAGCAGCAGTTATGGGTCAGCAGTTTAATAAGATCAGCAGATAGGAGGTCATCAGTAGTTGTAATCACTTTCAAGGGGAGAGATTTGTATATCAGCATCTGCTTATTCAGAATCCACTGTTCTGATCCAGTTTTGGCTTTAATTATCTGTTCCTCTGATAGGGTTCAATCCCAACATGTTCTATTGTAATTCCTATTTTAAATCAAGTCCCTGTGTGGACATTTATTTGTTTAGTCCCTGCGTGGACATTTATTGTGTGTAGTCCCTGCGTGGACAATTACCTTTCGGTCCCTGCGTGGACTTGTTTTCTATAAACCTCTCCGTAGGTATTTGTCTATTAAAAGTCCCGTTTAGGGCAGTGTGTAATCATTATTATGATTAATGGAATGTTAAGTTTATAAATTTCATTTTTGTCATTTTAATACATTATTATATGAGATAAATTAAAAATCATTCATTTTAATTAAGTGTGCCTAAATAAAGAATCTTAATGGTGAAACCTAGCCTGGTGTCATTATAAGACCCGGCCAAGATGGTGAGACCTGAGTAAAAGGTTCGGATTCCTGTTAACCTCTGTAAACATGTTAACATTCTTGGCAGATGTGATTCGTTAAAATCACAGCGTCATTCATATATAAGTATCCTTCAAAGGATTCCAAGACCTAAGTTAATGATTTATAAATCATGGGTTAAATCATCCATTAGTGATGTAGTGCCTACAGGCCATACTTATTGTCATATAAGACAAAAGACAGTTGTAGTCTATGACTCCCTGTCAGAAAAGGTAAAAGAACTATGGTTCAAACCTTCATGCCTTGATTCTCTGAAATCCTGGCTAATAATATATAAAACGTCCTTGTGACTAGGCTTTTGTGCCACAAACAATATTATTTGTAATTAGGATAAGTTATATTCAAATCCTAAATAAAAGTGAGTAACAAATTAACCAAATATGGTCTATGTTTACCATGGTTAATGAATTGCCATAAAAGACAATTCCATAATAAACTCCTAAATAAAATTCTGTCATATTCCTTGTAGCAGATCAAGATCTCGATGGCTGACCCAAATGGAGTTAATAGTCAATCAAAGGAGGATGACAATGATAACGCCCAAATTAATATAACGGGTGCAGAATTGAAAGCTTTAGTAGACGGCGCTGTTAAGGCGGCCTTAGATCGGCAGTACGAAGAATATAGCGAGTCTCGAAGCCGGACCCGATCTGCACCACACTCTAAACCAAAAACCCATTCTAAACATCACAGCAAACCACCCTCGACCCAGTCTAAACCTAAAAAGGATGACGATCGACACTCATCAAATGAGAATAGTGTCCGTCCTAAGAAGATAGTGGTCGATGATGCACCTCGCGCAAGGGGTTGCACGTATAAGTATTTCGTTTCTTGCAAGCCCCGAGATTTTACTGGGGAAAAGGGCGCTGTGGATTGCATGACCTGGCTGGACGAAATGGACACCGTGGTGGACATTAGTGGTTGTGCTGAAAGGGACGTGGTGAAGTTTGTATCCTAGTCATTTAAGGGTGAAGCCCTAGCATAGTGGAGATCATTGGTTCAAGCCTCAGGGAAGGCTGTTTTGTATAGCATGTCATGGGAGGAATTTATTGCTCTCATTAAGGAAAACTATTGCCCTCGGCACCAAGTTGAGAAGATAGAATCTGACTTCTTATCATTGGTCATGAAGAACCTAGATTGCCAGGCATATCTCACGAGTTTCAATACCCTGTCAAGATTGGTTCTGTACCTTGTGACCCCGGAACCCAAACGGATCGCGCGTTTCATTGGGGGTTTGGCCCCAGAGATAAAGACTAGCGTGAAGGCTTCTAGGCCTGCTACATTTAGATCCGTGGCAGATATATCTCTGTCTCTTACGCTGGATGCAGTAAGACAGAGATCTCTGAGAAATGCTGACGGTGAGAAGAGGAAATGTGAAGATGATGATTCACGTAGGTCAAGCACGAAGCACCGGGGGAATCGTGACCATAAGAAGGGATCGGAGACCAAGAAGAATGACCGACAGTCGGGCGATAAGCCCAAATGCAATGTTTGCAAGAAGCACCAATTCGGAAAGTGTAGATATGAACAGAAATCCCAGCCGAAAGCATGTGGGATTTGCAAGTCCTCTGAGCATAGGACACTTGAGTGCAAGAAACTCAAAGATGCAACTTGTCATAGTTGCAACGAAAAAGGGCACATCAAGACTAACTGCCCGAAGATAGTAAAGAAGGCTGAAGAAGGGAAAAAGACCAATGCGAGGGTCTTTCAGATGAATGTTCAAGAGGCTATCCAGAACGACAACGTCATAACCGGTACGTTTCTTATCAATGATGTATTCACAAGAGTATTATTTGATTCTGGAGCAGATAAATCCTTTGTGGATGATAAGTTCTGTGAGTTGTTAAAATTGCCTGATAAAACCTTGAATGTGAAATACGAAGTAGAACTAGCTGATGGGACTATGGGAACAGTCTCAATTGTTTTAGATGGATGTGTTATATCCATTAGGAATCACTCATTTCCTTTATCCCTGTTACCCTTTAAACTAGCTAGTTTCGACGTAGTATTGGGTATGGATTGGTTATCGCATAACCAAGCCCAAATTGTGTGCAAAAAAAGCAAGTGGTAATCAAGACTCCGTCTGGAGAACCACTTACCATTCAAGGAGACACTCGACATGGATTGCCTGCACAAGTATCTATGCTAAAGGCATCCAGATGTTTGAAGAAAGGATGTGTCATTTATATGGCACAGGTGACTATCGGTGAGGAGAAACCCAAGATTGAAGACATCCCAGTCATCTCTGACTATCCTGAAGTTTTCCCGGAAGAACTGCCTGGTTTGCCACCAGATAGGCAAGTGGAATTCAGTATCGACATCATTCCAGGAGCCGCGCCTATTGCGAGAGCACCTTATAGATTGGCACCCACGGAAATGAAAGAATTGAGGACGCAGCTAGATGATCTGCTAGCCAAAGGTTTTGTTAGACCAAGTTCATCTCCTTGGGGAGCACCAATCCTGTTTGTCAAGAAGAAAGATGGTTCGATGCGTCTATGCATCGATTACCGTGAGCTGAATAAAGTTACAATCAAGAATAGGTATCCTTTGCCAAGGATCGACGATCTGTTCGATCAGCCTCAAGGAGCGAGCTACTTTTCCAAGATTGACCTAAGGTCAGGGTACCATCAATTGAAGGTCAAGGACACAGATGTGCACAAGACTGCATTCAGGACTCGATATGGTCATTGCGAGTTCCTGGTGATGCCTTTTGGGCTCACTAATGCACCTGCCGCATTCATGGATCTCATGAATCGCGTTTGCAAGCCGTGTTTGGATAAATTTGTCATTGTATTCATCGATGACATCCTCATCTACTCAAAAAGTCAAGCTGACCACGAGAAGCATCTTCGATGTATTCTTAAACTGCTTCATCAAGAAAAGCTTTAAGCCAAATTCTCTAAATGTGAATTTTGGCTACGAGAAGTCCAGTTCCTTGGACACGTAGTCAGTGAGCGTGGTATCCAGGTGGATCCCGCCAAAGTTGAAGCCGTCATGAACTGGCAGGAGCCAAAGACGCCTACGGAGATTCGCAGTTTCCTAGGTCTAGCAGGATACTACAGATGCTTCATCGAAAACTTTTCAAGAATTGCTGCACCCCTAACTTCTTTAACTAGAAAGAATATAAAGTTTAATTGGGGCCCTAAGCAGCAAGAAGCTTTTGATATCCTCAAACAGAAGCAAAGGAATGCTCCGGTGTTGACATTGCCGGATAGAATGGAAGAATTTGTCGTGTATTGCGATGCATCGCACACCGGTATGGGTTGTGTGCTTATGCAGAGGGGCAAGGTGATTGCATATGCATCACGACAACTAAAAGTGCATGAAAAGAACTACACCACCCATGACTTGGAGTCGGGTGCCGTTGTATTTGCACTAAAGCTTTGGAGGCATTACTTATATGGCATTAAATTTGTGATCTATTCTGATCACAAAAGCCTCCAGCATCTATTCAATCAGAAAGATTTGAATATGAGGCAGCGACGTTGGATGGAAACTCTGAACGATTATGACTGTGAAATAAGATACCATTGATGTGTGTAAAATGCAACATATAAATTACATCAAATGAGGCATAAAACTAACCCTTTTTAAGTACTAATGTTGGAAAAAGAGTGTTTTTGTCTTCCTTTTGTATTTTCAGGATGAAATGAGCTCAAATTCACAAAAGAAGCAAAAAGACAGCTAAATCTAACATAAATACAAAAAGAAGGAACAAAAGTGGATTGCCCGACCCCTCAACGGCATCCTCCAAAGCAGAAAAGAGAAGTCAGAAGACTGAACACGCCCCGTGCTCAGCCAGCATGGGGCCGTGCCCAAGAAGCAGCAGAAAAGACAAACCTATAGAAGCTTCTATTGCCCACCACGGGGCCGTGTCCAGTGAGCACGGGGGCGTGGCGAAAGTACAGCAGGCGCATTAATTGTAATTGCGAATTACAATTAATGAAGAGAGAGAGTGTCAGACGAGCACGGGGGCGTGTCCAGCGGACACGGGGCCGTGCCCAGCCTTCTGTTCAGCCTATAAATAGGAGTGCTTGGTTTCATTTCAACTCATCCCTTGGCACACCGCCTCTCTCACACTTCATCCACCACCCACCACCACCATAACACCATCATCCACCACCATCATCCATTGTCCATCATAGAGTGTGTGAGTCGTCTCGGGATCCAAGATTGATCGTAAGAGTTCTTGACAATCAAGGCCATGTTTGCCTAAGTCTCTTACATCACTTGGTGAAGACAAGTGTTTAGTATAATACTTTTTATTTTTAATCTTTTGCACTTTTTATTTGGTTTTGTATTAATGACTTTAATAACTAGTTGCTTATGTTGAAGGTGATCTTTCCTTATCGTTTGTCCGTGGTGTCTTGGCATTATTTTACTGTCTATATAAAATAAAAGATTTTCACCATTCATATCTCCACGGTCTATATGGAGGTATGTTGGCTACCTGGTCGGGGGTTAAGGGAATGGTTTGGTAAGGGTCTTGCCCTTGTTCAGCATTTAGAGGTCCTGCAAGGGACCTGGGTCAAATTTAATAGGATCTCCTTCAATGCCCATAGGTATTGGATGGCGGGGATCCAAACTCTTTGACCCCCTCATAAGTTAACTACTATTAATACTATAACCCGGCTATTTAGGACTGTATCCCTGCTGACTCAGACTACTTAGTCGAGGGTAACGTCACCGCCAAAAGCGGGGCCTACCATAATTTGCATTAATAACTTAATTCATTATCTTTCAATAATCTGACCCTTTAGGATTGTATCCTTGCTGACTCAAACTACTGGGTTGAGGGTAACGTCGCCTTCAAAAGAGGGGCCTACTACAATAACTAAGATAATCTCTTAAACAAGTGCAAAAGTGCAAAAATAATCAAAGGTTATACTAATACACGAGTCGGATCCAAGTGATTCATCTTGTCTATCTGTTTTTTATTTTATTTTTATTTTTCAGCATTTAGTTAGTTTTTGTTTTCTTAGTTTAAAAACCTTTTCTAACTTTTTGATTTGATTAGACGTTGAGGATAAACCGGTACTAAAAGCTCTTGTGTCCTTGGACGACCTCGGTATCTTACCAACACTATACTACGTCCACGATGGGTGCACTTGCCCATATGTGTGTTTAGTGTTAGTAAATATCGTGTTTTATAAATTTAAAACTTGGCTAAAAGTGTAAAAAGGGCTTAAAATATACATCAAAAATAAATCGCACTTCACGCACATCAAGTTTTTGGCGCCGTTGCCGGGGACACAAGGATTTTAAGAAAGCTTAAAATCAACGGCCTAATCAGTTTTTCAAAACCTTTTCAAAATGCGCGCACATTTTTCTGCAGTTTAGTTTAGTTTGCATTTACAGTAGCCTGAACACGGGGCCGTGCTCGCTGAACACGCCCCCGTGCTGCATATTTTTAGTTAGATACCCAGATACAGAGTCTGAACACGGGGCCGTGCTAATTGAACACGCCCCCGTGCTCAACGTGACCAGTAACCTTAATTAAAACGCCCAGATACCGACCCTGAACACGGGGCCGTGTTCACCAGACACGGGGCCGTGTCCAGCTTCTGTTTCCGTCTTTATTTTTGTTTTCTGGTCCCGAGACTCAGTTGTGGTCTGCTGAGTGATTCTTATGGATCATTACTCAGGAGGTTACAACTACACCTATGATGAGGATGATTATAGGGTTAATTATTGCACTAATTGTCGTAACACACACTCGGTTCAATATAGTAACTCATATCAACCATCCAATTCATACAACCATTATGAGGAGCCCAGGTACGAACCGTCAACTTCATACACATCCTATGAAGACCAAAGGTATCAACCTCCTCCCTCATACTTATATTTTGATGAACCAAGGTATGAACCTTCATACTCATACTTTGAAGATTCAAGATATGAGCCACCACCTTCATACTCTTATTATGAGGAACCATGGCGTGAACAACCCACCTCATATGAGTACTATGAAGAACAAAGTTTCGACCCTTATCCATCATATACTTACAATGAAGAACAATGGTGTGAACCATCTACTTCATATGAGTACTATGAGGAGCCAAGGATCAAACAACCGGATTCAAGCTTTGAGGATCCCAATTCTTTTTCTCTCACCGAAGTGACCAATAGGATATTAGAACACATTAAAACTATCGAACGTTGCATAAAAGAATCCCGCATAAGGGAAGAAGAATCCCGCGCAAGATAAGAATTAAATTGTAATAATAACGTAGAGATAGTTGAAAATGTAAAAATGGAAGAAAAAGAAAGTGAAAAACCGACACATGAGTTAAACAACGAAAAAGGTGAGTCCGATAATGTTAAAATACAAGAAGAGTCTAATTTTGAAGAAATTAATCTTTTGTCACCTACTTTCGAAAATCATTGTTTAGTAACCCCTCATGCCAAGTTTTTAAAAGAGTTAAACACTAGTGCTAAAATCAAAAAAATAGTAATTGTTAAGTTAACAAATGATCAAACCTCGCTAGTAAGAGAAGATCCTTTTGAAATTAACAATACACCGGTTCCATGTTTCTTTGAAAATTTATTTATTAGTAATATCACCATTGATAAAGATCTTTGTGTTAACATAATGCCTAACTACATTTTTGAAAAATTAAGTATTAGTGATTTTTCTCCACTTCAAATACCCATTTTTCTATCCGATCGGAAAGTGATAAAATCAATCGGTGTAGTTGAGGATATTTTGGTTCAAACAAATCAAATGGTAATCCCAACCGACTTTGTCATCCTCGATGACGCTCCTTTAGTCTTGGGAAAACCTTTTGTACAAACTCATAAAGCTTTGAAAAACCGGAAATTCAACAATCTACCTCTTCAGTTAGGGGCATTCAAAAGGAGCATAGATCTTGAGCGTTCAATGAAATATCCTTTTGGCAATAATGACCCCCTAATTGAAGATGAAGATGAACCACCAGATACAATTGAAGAGGATGACCACTTTGTTGAAGAAGAGGTCGCCATAGAACAAACCTTTAAGGTTCTTGATCTAGATGAGC
This sequence comes from Helianthus annuus, assembly GCF_002127325.2. NCBI lineage: Eukaryota > Viridiplantae > Streptophyta > Magnoliopsida > Asterales > Asteraceae > Helianthus > Helianthus annuus. Next base: position 143,005,618 of record NC_035436.2, read on the forward strand.
CACAAAATAAGGTGTCTTCTAAAGACCCACCCATTGAGCTCAAAGAACTTCCTAAAGGTTTGGAATATGCTTTTCTAGACAAAGATGGTAGTTTACCTGTAATTATTTCTTCTAAATTAAGTAGCATAGAAAAAGAGAAATTAGTTAATCTTCTTAAAAAACACAAAAACACGATCGCTTGGAAGCTTGTAGATATTAAGGGAATAAGTCCTTCCATGTGCACGCACAAAATTTTAATGAATGATGATTACAAAACAGTAATTCAACCATAACGAAGAGTAAATCCCAATGTACAAGAAGTGGTTAAAAATGAAGTCATCAAACTACTTGACGCCGGACTAATCTATCCTATCTCCGATAGTCCATGGGTAAGTCCCGTCCAAGTAGTCCCAAAGAAAGGAGGTATGACGGTAATAACTAACGAAAAAAATGAATTAATACCAACAAGAACCGTCACAGGATGGAGAGTTTGTATAGACTATAGGCGATTAAATGAAGCAACAAGGAAAGACCACTTTCCTTTGCCCTTCATTGATCAAATGTTAGAATGACTATCCGGTCATAAATTTTATTGTTTCTTGGATGGTTTTTCAGGTTACTTTCAAATACCGATAGCACCAGAAGACCAAGAGAAAACAACTTTCACATGCCCCTACGGAACTTTCGCATATCGACGCATGCCATTCGGTCTATGTAATGCACCTGCAACATTCTAACGTTGTATGGTAGCCATTTTCCATGACATGATAGAAAACACAATGGAAGTCTTCATGGACGACTTTTCAATCTTTGGAGACTCATATGACCAATGCCTCGATAACCTCGAACGAATGCTATCCCGATGTGAGGAAACTAACCTCGCCCTTAACTGGAAAAATGCCATTCCATGGTAACGGAGGGAATAGTACTCGGTCACAAAATCTCAAGCGAAGGTATGGAAGTTGATCGAGCGAAAATAGAAACTATTTCTCGACTACCTCCATCATCCTCCGTTAGAGCAATCAGAAGTTTTTTAGGGCATGCCGGATTTTATAGAAGGTTTATCAAAGACTTTTCAAAAATTTCAAGACCTCTAACAAAATTACTTGAAAAAGATGCACCTTTCATCTTTGACAAGGAATGCAATCAAGCATTTCTAACCCTCAAGGAAATGCTAGTCAAAGCACCTATCATGATAGCGCCCGATTGGAAATTTCCTTTCGAAATCATGGGTGATGCAAGTGACTTTGCTGTTGGAGCAGTCTTGGGACAAAGAAAAGAAAAGCATTTCCACCCAATTTATTACGCTAGTAAAACACTTAACGATGCACAAGAAAATTACACAACTACAAAAAAAGAATTACTAGCTGTGGTATTTGCTTTTGATAAATTCCGTTCTTACCTTGTTCTTTCTAAAACTGTAGTCTATACAGATCATGCAGCTATCAGATACCTTTTCAGAAAGCAAGACGCAAAGCCCCGTTTGATCAGATGGATTCTACTCCTCCAAGAGTTCGACATTGAAATCAAGGATAAAAAAGGAGCAGAAAACACTGCTGCAGATCACCTTTCACGCCTAGAAGACCCAGCTTTGGAGGCAACCAGGGACGAGCAAATCAACGAAAAATTTCCCACAGAGTCCTTGGAGATGATGGAGAGTAGACAAGAACCATGGTACGCCGACTATGCTAATTATCTAGCTAGCGGTATAGTCACCAAAGGATGGCCGCATCACCAAAGAAAGAAATTCTTTGCTGATGTAAAGCATTACTTTTGGGAAGACCCTTATCTTTTCAAAATGTGTGCCGACCAGCTCATCCGAAGATGCGTCCATGGTAATGAAGCACGAAGGATTCTCCGTCATTGTCATGAAGGTCCATACGGAGGACATCATGGTGCCGCTAGTACCGCATGAAAGGTATTTGATTCAGGGTTTTATTGGCCAACCATTTACAAGGATGCACAAAACCTTGTAAAGGCATGTGATGCTTGCCAAAGATCAGCTAATATTTCTTCCAAAAACGAAATGCCTCAAAACGGCATTCTCGTTTGTGAAATTTTTTATGTGTGGGGACTCGATTTTATGGGACCTTTCCCACCGTCAAAAGGAAACAAATATATACTTGTGGCAGTCGATTACTTGTCTAAATGGGCGGAGGGCGAAGCTCTTCCAACAAATGATGGAAGAGTAGTGGTAAAATTTCTGAAAAAATTATTTTCTCGTTTTGGAACACCAAAAGCTTTGATAAGTGATAGAGGTACCCATTTTTGCAATCATCAACTCGAAAAAATATTAACAAGGTATGGGGTCTATCACCGGGTCTCAACAGCGTATCACCCTCAAACAAATGGGCAAGCCGAAGTGACTAACCGAGGTTTAAAACGAATACTTGAAAAAACCGTCGGATTAAATAAAAAGGAATGGGCTGACAAATTGGACGATGCTTTATGGGCCTTTCGAACTGCTTATAAAACCACTATAGGCACAACCCCGTATAAGCTCGTCTATGGAAAAAGCTATCACTTGCCTGTAGAAATAGCTCACAGAGCCTACTGGGCAATAAAAAATGTAAACTTAGACTTAGAAACTGCGGGTAAAAATCGATTTTGTCAAATAAATGAATTAGACGAATTAAGGAACTATGCATATTCTAACTCCGAAATTTATAAAGAAATAATGAAAAATTTACATGATAAATATATTAAGTCTAATGAATTTCGGGTAGGAGATCAAGTTTTGTTGTTTAATTCACGTCTTCGATTATTTCCTGGTAAACTAAAATCTAGGTGGTCAGGACCTTTTTCCGTCACCCATGTTTTTCCTCACGGTGCAGTAGAAATTAAAGCTCGAAATGGGATACCATTTAAAGTCAATGGCCAACGGCTGAAACTCTACCGAGGATCCATTGAGGATGAAGAAGAGGAGATCTCGCTTCAAATGGTTAACGAATGAAAAGCATCCACATCATATCCGACATGTTACGAACAAGCGAGTGTACATCAAAAACCGGTAAGTCTTCTAACCATTTTTTGGAAAAAGGGGCATGCACACGAGCACAAAAATTTTTTTTTAAATTTGCTCGGCACGAGGCCGTGTCCGCTGGACACAGGGCCGTGTCGAGGCAACTGTCGGGATAAAACCCTCTTTTCATAACAGTTACCTCATTCCACACGCCCCGTTTTGCCGAAAACGCTCTGGTTCCAGGCGATTTTCCGCAGATTTTTGACGTTACCTCCACGTTTAACAACATCAAGGTATGATTCTATCATCATTAGTAGTTAGATTAGTTACTTGCATGTAGTTAAACATCAAAAATTTGGGGAAAAATCTAGGGTTCTTCAAGTTCATCCGGATCGAACTTCAAATTTTTGATGCAATCTGTTAGTAATAGTTTAGATTAGTATAATAGGAAGTAAATACACTTGAATTGTTGATAGATTTGTCCGATTTCTCACTAAAAACTCAAACCCTTGTTTTTGAACCGAAAAAGATGAAATTGGAAGGGTAAACGGGTTGTTTTGGGAAAAACGACACTTAGGGTTTCATTTTCGGGGGAAACCGCAACTACTTGGCTAAAAATTTTCAGATTTTCGGGACCGGGACAAAAAATGAAGTTTTTGGGTTACAGACGCCTGCACACGGGGCCGTGCCCGCTGAACACGGGGCCGTGTCCAGCCTACTGTTTGCAGTTTCTTTAAAAATCTCATTGTTTCGTGCTAATTTTTGGTGTATTCTTTCAGATGGCTAAGTTCACAAGGTTCAACGCAAGCGAGCTCGATGCTAGGGCAAGATACGAAATACTTCAAACAAGACCCGAGGAGTACCACAGGCGAGCATGCACAGACCTGTTAACCATGGTGAACCAGCTGGACCGATTCAATAACATCGTTACAGGGCCACTAGCAGTTGCATTGAACACTCGGCTTCGGTCGGTGCATCAATGCACCATGGAGTTCTACTGTACTTTCACCTTTACTTCGAGGTGTGACCCGTTCGACAATGAAGGGGTTGCATTTCGGTGTGGCGGGACAAAGTACTCGATCTCCATGGCACAGTTTGGATCTATAATAGGACTGTACGGGGAAGAGGAATCGGGAAATGAAGAAAATACCGGGGGATTACGAGACTTGGATGAAAATGAACGTCAAGCCGTATGGGCTCAAATCGGTGAAGGAATCTACAACCCTAGCAGCACCAAGAGTACTAAGCTGAGGGACCCGCTCTACCGATACATTCACAGGCTCTTCACCTACTCTCTTAACCAACGTCACGACAGTAGTGGCGTTGTAGGATTCAAAGATTTGGTTGTCCTTCACTGTATCCACAACCGGAAGCCTCTCGATGTTCCATATCTCCTGTTACGAAACATGCATCTCAATCGCCTTGCTCGCGCTCCAACACCTATCTTCTTCGGGGGGTGGGTGTACCGTCTTTTCAAGCATTTCACGAGAATTCTGAGGTCCTTTGAAAGAAGTCCATGGTCGGGACGAGTTGACTACCACATTTGCCGAGCCATGAACTTACTTTATGAGGCGGAAGACGGGACGGTGAGCTTACAAAGAGCACAAGGCTATGCATGGAATCCACAGGAGGCCCTAGTTCTTCACGCACCACCTCCTCACTACCAGTACCAACCCCATGGCGATTCGGGTCAATCCTCCTCACAAGGAGGCGGTTTTCCTAACTTCCAAAGCTTACATGATCTTTTGAAGGAAAACCTCATGTGTACCAGGAACACCTACAACCTCGCCAACAACACATACCACCGGGTTGGAGCTGTTGAACGCAACATCAATGATATACAAGACGATATCAGCAGCATCCGGGAGTATATGGCGGGGCATGGGGATGGAGGTGATGATAGCGATGAAGACATGGAGTAGGAGGTTTGGAGGAACGGAAGCGGGTTGATGGCAAGCCCACAGGTTTAAGTCCCTTTTTCTATCGAACAATTTATGGTCTGCATGCCAAGTATTGAACAATTTACTTTCCTTGACTACTTTTATTTTCCATTTTACTTTTCTTTTACTTTATGCTTGAAGACAATTAACTATTGTAATGTAGGATGTTTGTGTTGCTTGGTGTGGTATTAAGTGATGAAACAGGTACAAACCAAGGCTTGGAGTGCTAAACCTTAGCGCTTATAGGCCCAAAATGGAGAAACCGGGGGAAGAAACCTGTTTTTCAGGCTTACAGACTGTCCACACGGGGACGTGTCCAGCCGACACGCCCCGTGTTCACCTCCCAGACCTGTTGTTTGGTTACTGTCCTGCAAATTTTTGCCAGACACGGGGCCGTGTCTAACCAGCAACGCCCCCGTGTCGCCTGCTGTAAGTTTTCCTTACTGGCAGTTCACCACGGGGTCATGTCCAGCGGACACGGGGGCCGTGTCCAGACTGCCAGTAATATAATTCTTTGCTTTTTAACACCACATTACACATCCAATCAACCTAAAAATTTATTTTTGGGACACATTGAGGACAATGTGTAATTTAAGTGTGGGGGAAGCTAAAACCTTGAAATGTTGCAAGTCCTATTAACAAGCCTTACACAAAACTCTATTTGGAACCGCTAATCACCCCAAATTTTTTCAAAAACTTTTCGTTTTTTTACTTGTCTTGGTTTAATTTGGGAATAACAAGTTTTAATAAGGTTATATTTTTACAAATTTACAACCGATAGCGTCGTGATAACAAGAACCAACATTAGAAAATTATGAACGGCATGACAAGCTTGGTTAAAATTCGATTATATATACTTGATCACATAAACCCTTTCCCACAAAAGTGAGTTTTGAGCCTTTATTGAGCATACAAATTTACATCTTTAGACTAAATGCTCATTTTTCGTTTCTTGTGTGAATAGCCGCTTGGTTCTTACGACTCTAGAACTTGCCACGACGATTCATTCCCGGTCCTTACCAACTTAAACCCAAGTAAGTAAATGATGGAGGCATTAGGACTAACCATTTTTCTTTCTACACCATTATTTTTCATTTTTTTTACC